>NW_005871474.1:245255-250636 GCF_000147115.1 Myotis lucifugus
GCAGGCCCTGGATCACTCTCAACTGACCTCCCCTGCATGTCATGGTCCCGCTCAAACTGACCTGCCCTGCAGGTCATGGTATCCCTTCAACTGCATTCTCCTGCAGGCCTGGTTCCACCCCAGCTGACCTTCACTGCAGACCTGGTCACCCTCAACTGCCCTCCCTGCAGACCTGGTGCCCCTCATCTGCCCTCCCCTGCAGGCCTAGTCGCCCCCAACTGCCTCCCCTGCTGGCCCAGTCACCCCTAACTGCCCTCCCCCTGCCAGCCCAATTTCCCCTAACTGCACTCCCCTGCCAGCTTGGTCACCCCTAACTGCCCTCCCTGCCAGCCTGGTCACCGCTAACTGTCCTCCCCCTGCAGGCCTGGTCCTCCTCTCCTGTCCTCCCCTACAGGCCTGGTCCCCCCTCAACTGCCCTCCCCTGCAGGCCTGGGTCCCCTCCAACTGTCCTCCCCTGCTGGCCTGATCGCCCACAACTGCCCTCCCCTGCCGACCATCTTGTGTCCACATGGGGGTGGCCATCTTTGACCACATGGGGGCGGCCATCTTGTGTGTTGGAGTGATGGTCCATTTGCATATCACCTCTTTATTATATAGGATGATAGTATCACTTGAGCAGAAGGGGCAAGTTTGTAGGTAGGTTGTACCAGTGTTTCTGAAAGAGCTGAGCTGACCTGTGAGATGTTGGGCAAGCTGATGAAGCAAAGACACACAGACGCAGAGGTTCTAGTGTGCTCCCACTGGAGATCTAACTGACACTGCATGTACCAGATTATTTCATATTTAACAAGATGGATGTACTTCATAAAGCAAATGGGAGGGGAAAACAATTAATTCTGCACTTCTAATGAAAAGGACAACAGCTCACCAATTTGGCATACCCAAAAGAAACTCACCTGGTCTCTTGTTTCAGCTTCCTGAATCTGAATTCCTTGTAACTGTTTTTCATAATTGGAACACATATCACAACGTCTACCAAGTTTATTTCCAGCATTATGTACCTGAAGGGCACCAAAATTACCTCTTATCAGGCAGAACAAAATAATTCTACATCACAAACTTGAGCAACACATGCACAGTCTTACCTATGTTACTCAAAGTAGAACATGGAGTAAACAATTTCTTCAGGTACTTAAGGCAAGAAGTTACAACATAGGATTGGATTCTAAAAAGTCATAACCTCTGATACAAGTACGTTAGCAAAACAAGGGACATAACTTTACCACCAAGAGACTAAGTGCCACAAAACACCACATTTGAGGAAAACACAAAGCAAGCAGAAGGTACTACACCATGAAACTCACAAGTGAAACCCAGCCAAGGAAGGGGATGGGAGGAGGAACCAGTGCCATTACCCATTTCACCTGCTCCAATTACCAAGTAGGTATGAAACTATTAAGCAGCACCTTCTCACATGTTAGAGAAGAAACATTTCTCTGCAGCTTAATAAGCTGCTCTACTTACTGATTGACAGCTTCTTTAAAGAAAAGTAACCCTGGGTAAAGGAAAGCACTGGAAGTCAGAAAACTTGTATTCTAACCCAGGTTTTGCTGCCAAGTCAAAGGGGAAACTTAAACAACTCACTTGACCTTTTGAGCTTTCTTCTCCTGTAAATTGGGGACAATCATGTCCTGACTGCCTCATTATTATTAAGAAGCTCAAAGAGATGAGGTATGTGAAAGGGCTTTGTAATCTGTAAAGCACTATGCAAGTATATATTATAGGTTTTATCTTCTATCTTACTTCTGAATTTACAAATACTATTAGAAGGAAAATTAACCTCATTAAAGGCTGCCTTTTTTTCTCTCCCGTATTTTCTTTTTTCTTTTTTTTTTTAAATATATTTTATTGATTTCTTACAGAGAGGAAGGGAGAGAGACAGAGAGTCAGAAACATCGATGAGAGAGAAACATCGATCAGCTGCCTCCTGCACATCCCCCACTGGGGATGTGCCCGCAACCCAGGTACATGCCCCTGACCGGAATCGAACCCGGGACCCTTCAGTCCGCAGGCCGACGCTCCATCCACTGAGCCAAACTGGTTTCGGCTTCTCTCCCGTATTTTCCACCCTCTCCCCTTAAATTCACTCTCAACATTCACTGCTGACAAGCATTTGCACTTTAAATATCAAGGGAAGATGAAAAAGTAGGAATCTTGGAATACAATGAGATTATAGAAACTGCAAAGCAAAGCAAATTCAGGCTACTCTAACTTAAACTTAGCTATGCTATTCAGGCAGACTGCTCCACTTCAGAGGTATGACTTCAGGTAGAAAAGTTCACACTCAATGCAATTAGCTAGTCAGTTCCTTCATCATAATCACCTGGGAGAGCCAAAGCAGACTATGACAAGGGTCAGACAATAAGGTGAATATCCACTTGCCAACAGCATGTACATGTACTGACTCCAGAGACTATCTTCTGAATGACAATAAATTCTGGATACCTAGTATTGCTCAAAGTGATCAGGAGGAAAAGAGAAAGATAACTTACCTCTTTTTGCAGGAGATTCCATTCTGTCTCACTGACTAAGCGATAACCACTGGGGGACATATAAGCACTTTCCATACCCTGGGTGACACTGGAGAGGAGAGATGCAGTCTCTTCTTGTTCAGGTGTCATTGCCTTGATTGCTCTTTCCTGATCTTTGGTTAATGTAAACCCACTTGGCATTTGCAGTGACCCAAGGGAGGCAGTATCAAAGTTCTCAGACACGGAATCTGCTCCTACTAGTGGTCCAAAATCTGATTCGTCCAGGTTTCCAGCAGATTTTGCTTTGTAGTTATAACCTAAAGCTTTGGATTGCAGTGAGCCTGAGGTTCCCAAGCTGTCTGTAGACTGTGCTCTCCTGAGTCCATCTTTAAACATGTCATTGTCCAATTTACTGAATGGATCTCCAGATGGCAACAGTAAATCTGCATCTAAGGAATGGACTGAACCATGGGTACTATCTAAATGCTCCTGAAATGTGAAAATACATATTGTTACATTAGGAAATTCTCTGTATTTTCAAAAAGGAAAACTACCATATGCTAAAAGTATTTTGCCACAAGTTACACATGATAATCATTAGTGTGTTACCTTCACTTATTTATTGAACATTTATTTATTTATTTATTTAATATGTTTTATTCATTTTTTACAGAGAGGAGAGGAGAGGGATAGGGAGTTAGAAACATCGATGAGAGAGAAACATCGATCAGCTGCCTCCTGCACACTCCCCACTGGGGATGTGCCCGCAACCAAGGTACATGCCCTTGACTGGAATCAAACCCGGGACTCTTGAGTCCGCAGGCCGACGCTCTATCCACTGAGCCAAACCGGTCAGGGCGAACAAACATTTATTGAGTATCCTCTATTTGCTTGCTGGGCACTAAACCAGGCACTTGGGATACATCTGTGAACAAGATACAACTTGCATCCTGTGAACTCAGGATACAACTGTGAGCAGTCTCTGCCCTCAAGATGCTTATGGCTTCATGAAAAACTAAACAAGCAAGCAGGCTATCAGAACATTGTATTTAATAAAATGATAGGCTACTACTATGAACTGAATGGCTTGGTAGCTCAAGGAGAGGAATTTAGTCCACACATAAGCAGTCAGAGAAGGTTTGTTGAAATTCAGTGCTGAGTACGTTGAGTGTGAGATGCCTGTTGTATATCCAAGTGGAGATGTCCATCCAATAGAGGGACATTTAAGTCTTTAGACAGAGACTTGGGAGTAACCATCATATAATGATAACTCAAATCACAGCACCAAATCAGAACACCTAACATAATCTGTAGGATGAGAAGGTCAAGGGCAGAACCCTGAAAAACACATTTTGGGGATGGAGAGAGGAAGGAGTAGCAGATTGGCAGAAGTGAAATGAGGGTAATGTGGTATGCCAGAAATCAAGTTTCAAGCATGATGTAATTTACATGTTAAATGTGGCACACTAAGTGAAAGAAGCCAGATGCAAAAGTTATATATATGGTTTGATCCCAAATATACGAAATGTCCAGAATAGATGAGTCCACAAAGACCAAAAACAAACAAGTGGTTGCCAGAGGCTGAGAGGAAAAGAGAATGGGGAGTGACTCCTTAATGGATATAGGATCTTCTTTTGGGGGTGATGAAAATGTTTTGAAACTAGACAGAGGTGATGACTGAATAACATTGTAAGCATATTAAATTCTGCTGCACTTTCAATGGTTAACTCTATGTTACATGAATTTCATCTCAATTTTTTAAAATGTGGTACAGCACATTCTCAAAGTAAAAAAGGGCACCAGTGCCATTCCGTAATGCAGTCACACAGCTTGTGAGGATTAGAAAACAAGGAAAATATAGCAAGTTTCTCTTGAAACTAAATGCACTAAAATTAAAGTACTAGCCTTTATTTTAAGACTAGAGGCCCGGTGCACAAAATTTGTGCACCGGTAGGGTCCCTAGGCCTGGCTAGCGATCAGGGCTGATCTGTGGGCTGACTGGCAGAGCGATCAAGGCAGGGGCCTTTGCTGGTACCCGCCTTGGCTAGCCTGGGGCCTGCAGGCTGGGAGCAGCTCCTGCATTCAGCGTCTGCCCCCTGGTGGTCAGTGCACATCATAGCGACTGGTTGTTCACTTGGTCATTCCGTTTGGTCGATTTGCATATTAGGCTTTTATTATATAGGACTAGAGGCCCCAGAGGCCCGGTGCACAAAAATTTGTGCACTGGGGGGGGGGTCCCCCAGCCCGGCCTGTGCCCTCTCGCAGTCTGGGACCCCTCGGGAGATAACGACCTGCTGGCTTAGGCCTGCTCCCGGGTGGCAGAAGGCAGGCCCAATCCCTAAGTGCAGCCCCTGGTCAGGCTCAGAGCAGGGCCGATTGGGGAGTTGGGGCGCCGCCCCGTCATGCACAGAGCAGGGCGGATCGGGAGGTTGCAATGCCACCCGCAGTCACGCTCAGGGCAGACTGATTGGGGGGTTGGGGCACCGCCCCCTGTTACACTCAAGGCAGGGTCAATGGGGGAGGTTGCGGCGCGACCCCCTGTCACGCACAGAGCAGGGCAGATCAGGGGGTTGGGGCGCTGCCCCCTGTCACTCACAGAGCAGGGCCGATCAGGGGGTTGGGGCGCTGCTCCCTGTCACTCACAGAGCAGGGCCGATCAGGGGGTTGGGGCGCTGCCCCTTGTCACTAACAGAGCAGGGCCCATCAGGGGTGAAGGAGCTCCCCCCTTGTCACTCACAGAGTAGGCCGATAGGGGAGCTGGGGGACCCCCCCCCCTGTCACACACAGAGAAGGGCAAAACAAGGGGGTTGGGGGGGCTGGACCCCTGTCCAAACTCAGGGCAGGGCCCAAGGGGGGAGGTAATGGTTCCTACCCTGGCAAAAAACAGAACAGGGCCCCGGGGGGTGGGGG
>NW_005871474.1:250736-259754 GCF_000147115.1 Myotis lucifugus
AGGGAAAAAGGGAGTTACAAAAACCCACACTCTCAACACGGTACACGATTTGCGCTTTCGGCACCCCCCTTTTTCACAAAAGGAAGGTCAAGTGGGGAGTGCGCCCCGCCCCCCTTTCCAAACAAAAAGGCAATAGGGCGGTTGGGGTCCCCCCCTTTTTACCAAAAGACCAGGCCCATCCAGGGGGTTAGGCGCCCCTTCCTTTCCCCTACAAAGCCAGGCCGTCAGGAGGGTGGGCGCCCCCCCTTGCCACTCACAGAGCAGGGCCCATCAGGGGGTTGAGGAGCTCCCCCCTGTCACTTACAGAGTAGGGCCGATAGGGGAGCTGGGGCACTGCCCCCTGTCACACACAGAGCAGGGCGGATCAAGGGGTTGGGGCGCTGCACCCTGTCACACTCAGGGCAGGGCCAATGGGGAGGTTATGGCTCTCCCCTGTCACACACAGAGCAAGGCCCATGGAGGGGGGTTGGGGCGCCACCCTCTATTACCCACAGAGCAGGGCCGATCAGGGGGTTGGGGCACCGCCACTGTCACACTCAGGGCAGGGCCGATGGAGAGGTTATGGTTCTACCCTGTCACACACAGAGCAGGGCCCGTGGGGGCGGGGGGTTGGTGTGCTGCACCCTGTCACACACAGAGCCGCAGGGCAATCGGGGGATTGGGGAGCTCCCCCCCTATCAGGCACAGAGCAGGGCTGATCAGGGGGTTTGGGCGCTGCCCCCTGTCACGCTGATCCCGGTGCCGGGAGGCATATTACCCTTTTACTATATAGAATAGAGGCCTGGTGCACGGGTAGGGGCCGGCTGGTTTGACCTGAAGGGTGTCCTGGATCAGGGTGGGGGTCCCCACTGGGGTGCCTGGCCAGGCTGGCTGAGGGGCTGAGGGCTGTTTTCCCGCTGGCAGTTGACTAAAAGCTCCCAACCGCTCCTTGTTTTCTTTTTTTTTTTAAATTCTGGGCCAGCTTTAGCTCTGAGGCCTCGCTGCTGAAAACATGGATACAATGTTGCAGTCCGGGGCTGACTGACAGTCGGTTTTGTTTAGCTTCTTATTTGCAACATAGTAATAGTTGCTTAGAGTTGCAGTTGAGAGGCCGGCAAGTGAGGCGGGGAACGTTGGAGTCTGCAGTTCCTGGAGGAAGCAAGCCTCCCTGCTCGCTTCAGTGCATGGCTGCCGGCCGCCATCTTGGCTGACAGTTAATTTGCATAAGGATACGCTGATTAGCCAATGGGAAGGGTAGCGGTCGTACGCCAATTACCATGTTTCTCTTTTATTAGTGTAGATAATAGCCTTCCTACTTTTTGTTGTTAAATGTTCTTCCTTTTATGAACTAAAAAAAGTTTGTGGAATAAAATTTTTTTCATGTCTAAAAAATGTCCTTACTTGGTAAAATAGTTGACAACTTTTATATTAAGTTCTTGATTTCTTTCATCTGTGACATTCAGATAACTAAGGAACACAAATCTAGTATATATTAAATAGCTATGGCAAAGGTCCCAAAGAAGTATCCTAATAAGAACTGGGAACCCATTCTGTGAACTATGAAGGAGCCTAACATCTAATGCTATCACATACAATGCTGCTGTGACAAAGAGGGAAGGGGACAGGGGCAGAAAAACAGCAGACAGCATAAAGAACACTTCCAGGAGAATTGTAAACTGTTGTTGCATTTCCAAAAGATGATTCAACAATATGTCCTAATACCTTGCAAATGTTTATATCCTCAAACTCAGCAGTTCTTTTCCCACAAACTTATACTAAAGAAGTAATCAGGTAAGTCCATATGATTTTTGTACAAAAAAGAATTATAAAGGGTGTCCCAAAAAAATGTATACACACTTTTTTTCTGATAGCTCAGTTGATGTTTCTTTTCAGATTTAACCCACTAGAATTAATAATTATTCAAAGTGTGTATACATTTTTGGGATACCCTGTATATAATAGCATTATGGCATTACTTATAATAATGAAAAAGTTGATACTAGTAAAAAATGGACAAACTTGACTATATATATCAGTGTGCAAATAGTGTATTTTTATTTTCTATATTTTACAATGTTTTTGACATTTTGGGGCCTTGCTGGCCAAGGAGAGACTGCCCTTCCCAAGCTAGCTAATTCCTAGAATAAACATCATGCCTGCAAACATGCCTTTCATATACAAATCAACCAATCCTGAGTCAATATCTCCAGCCAATTTCTTTATTGGACTCTTACACACCAAGCCAGTATTTCCCCTACCCCAAAACCCACTAGAATTATTCAAACTAGCCAATTTTATGCGGTTTAACCTGCTCTTCCTTCCCTTTTCCCCCAAAAAACCGACAATGGCTTTAGGGCATGCTTTGTCCTTACTCCTGTTCTGCCTCATGACCAGCTCTGCTGCTTCCCTAGGTGGCTCACCTGGTGTACCACATATGCTGGGGCACGACTCTCATTTCTAAGAGGAATGTGAATACCACTAAACTTTTCTTTCCCTAGCATTGACCTCTCCATGTTGTCACTCAGTGACTTTTACAAATTAAAACCTGGGCATAAATCAATAAGTAGGAGAGTAAGGAATTATGGTACATTTAAATGCTGAAATATGTCAGCCATTACATTATCTTTTTTGGAAACAACATTTAATGATGTGTCAAAACCTTTAAAGACAGATTTAAGTGTGGGGGAAGGGAATGATATATAAAACATTATGTAGAGTTACAATTGGATTATGTTTAAAAATGTACAAATAGAAACACATATACATTAACTTTGGGAATGAAAACAGAAAAAGAGGGAAAGGAGAGGGTACATAGCAAAATATTATTGGTGACTATCTCTGGGCAGCAGAATTGCCTACCGGTTATTTTTACTTTGTATACCTTCCTGTATTTTCCAAGTTTTCTATAATGAACATATATACATTGTAGTGAGAAAAGCATATTCTAAGCATAAGGTTAAAGATATGATGTCCTACAAATTTAAATGTTTTTATTACCAATAAATATGACTAAGTTTCCAAAGCATTCCATATTAACTTTAAACCAACAGGCTAAAGTAAATTGTCCTAATTCTCAACTTGAAACAAATATTCAAAATATCAGATCTGAAAGTCTAAAAGATTATTTCAAATGTCATGAAATAATGCTATACACAATATATCAGAGATCTGTTAAGACAAAATTAAAAATTAAAAAAGGCTTCATGGCAAATCACAAAAAATCTCCCTTTCCTATATTCCTGCTAAAATATTTTTGGAAATGTTTGAAACTTTTTCAAACATTCCTGGACACAGGACTGCATGACACAGAAACCACATAATATTTGGCAGTACCCAAAAGTTGAGACAATCTCCTGGGAATCTAACTATTAAAAAAAAATACCGCAGAATCAGGCCTAGTGGTCCTCAGTGTATGATTCAAAACAAAGAATGCAGAAAAACAATTACATCATACTTTTCAATGTCTGATAGGATTTTTATAAACTTTTCTTAAAATGTCAAACAATCCATAAACATGGAAATATAAGCCACCAGGAAGATACACATGGCTCAGAGTAAATCTGCAAAATAAACAAAAACACCT
This sequence comes from Myotis lucifugus, assembly GCF_000147115.1. Taxonomy (NCBI): domain Eukaryota; kingdom Metazoa; phylum Chordata; class Mammalia; order Chiroptera; family Vespertilionidae; genus Myotis; species Myotis lucifugus. The sequence continues at coordinate 254,299 of NW_005871474.1, forward strand.
CTGAAAGTGGGTAAGACCCTTAATCCAATATAACTGAAATTGCTGTAGCAGGCCGGGAAAGGAGGCAGGGGTAGGGAAGTGAGCATGAAATTCTAAGCAGCAGGGACAATATTAACAAGGCATGTGAGCACTGACAATAAGTAGAAATTTCTGGCCGGGATGAAGTGGCCAGCACAGTAAGGCTAGAAGGGTCTTTCAACTGTCTAATACTGGTTAATACTTCATATATGCTATAGGGAGTTAAGTGTTTCAACATTTTAAATAATTGTATGCCAAGCTAGGGACCTTTTTTAGTTTTTATCCTAAAGGAAATAAGAGAAGCATTTCTATCATTGAAGATGGGATACCAGCATGAGTCTTGAAGAATAAATAGAAGGATTTCAATATCAGAAAAGCAGAGGGAGATAAGCATTCCAGGTGAAGAAACCAACATGCAAGGTGGGGAGTGTAGCACAAGACAATCAATGTGGCTAAAACAGAGTGCACATTATGAATGGCCTCGACTATCTGAGTGAGGAATTTGCACTTCATTATGTAGGCAATGGGAGGCAGTGGTAGTTTTGAGTAGGGGCGTGGCGTGACTACAGCTGCACTGAAGAAAAATAAATCTGCCAGTAACGCTGAGGGTGCAATGGAGTGGGACAGGCTGAAGACAGGAAACCTAATGAGGAGGCCTGTCCACATTGTGGATAAAAGGTAATGAGGCCATAAGAACACCACCTTACACTTTCCACCTCCAGGTCCCTCTACCCCATCCATTCCCAATACCCGAAATGTTATACCCTACCCCACCACAATCTTCCAAACCTCACCTACTATTATTCTCAGGGCTTTAAAACCTAATACAGTAGGTCCTCGGGTTAAGTCAGAGATCTGTTCCTACAGCGTAACTAAAGTAACATGATTTTCGCCGTAAGTCGGAACCTACCTACATTAGCACCTACGTCACTCACATGGAGCACATACACAGCAGTAATGAAGTGAAACAGTAAAAAAGAATTTAAAAGAAAGATAACAATTCCTGACCTTTACTTGTGGTAAATAAATAAAAAACATAAAGCACATATGTACATATGTCGAAATGACGGAACTTTGTTTTTTTTATAAATAAATAGGAGATGGCGACTTAACCACAAAACGATGTACATCGAGTCTGACCTAACCTGGGGACTGTCTGTACTTCATATATGCTATAGGGAGTTAAGTGTTTCAACATTTTAAATAATCTCTTTTAAGATGGAAGAACATACCATGTTCTTGGATTGGTAGAATCAACATCATTAAAATGTCCATACTACCCAAAGCAATCTATAAATTCAACGCACTTCCCATAAAATACCAATGGCCTTCTTCAAAGATCTAGAACGAACTCTCCAAAAATTCATCTGGAATAAAAAAAGACCCCGAATAGCTGCAGCGATCCTGAGAAAGAACAAAGTAGGTGGGATCTCAATGCCAGATATCAAGCTGTATTACAAAGCCACCGTTCTCAAAACTGCCTGGTACTGGCACAAGAACAGACATATAGATCAGTGGAATAGAATAGAGAGTCCAGAAATTAGCCCAAACCAATATGCTCAATTTTTGACAAAGGAGGCATGAACATACAATGGAGCCAAGATAGTCTCTTCAATAAATGGTGTTGGGAAAATTGGACAGATATATGCAAGAAAATGAAACTAGACCACCAACTTACACCATACACAAGAATAAACTCAAAATGGATAAAGGACTTAAATGTACGACAGGAAACCATAAAAATTCTAGAAGAATACAAAGGCAACAAAATCTCAGACATATGCCAAAGCAATTTCTTCACTGATACAGCTCCTAGGGCAGTTGAAACTAAAGAGAAAATGAACAAATGGGACTACATCAAAATAAAAAGCTTCTGCACAGCAAAAGAAACCATCAACAAAACAACAAGAAAACCCACTTCGTGGGAAAACATATTTGCCAACGTCATATCTGATAAGGGCTTAATCTCCAAAATTTATAGGGAACTCATACAACTTAACAAAAAGAAGATAAACAATCCAATCAAAAAATGGGCAAAGGATCTAAACAGACACCTTTCAAAAGAGGACATTCAGAAAGCCAAGAGACATATGAAAACATGCTCAAAGTCACTAATCATCCGAGAGATGCAAATCAAAACAACAATGAGGTACCATCTCACACCTGTCAGAATGGCCATCATCAACAAATCAACAAACGACAAGTGCTGGAGAGGATGTGGAGAAAAAGGAACACTTGTGCACTGCTGGTGGGAATGCAGACTGGTGCAGCCACTATGGAAGACAGTATGGAGTTTCCTCAAAAAATTGGAAATGGAACTCCCATTTGACCCTGTGATCCCACTTCTAGGAATATATCCCAAGAAACCAGAAACACCAATCAGAAAGGATATATGCACCCCTATGTTCATAGCAGCACAATTCACCATAGCTAAGATCTGGAAACAGCCTAAGTGCCCATCAGTAGATGAATGGATTAGAAAACTGTGGTACATCTACACGATGGAATACTATGCTGCTGTAAAAAAGAAGGAACTCTTACCATTTGCAACAGCATGGATGGAACTGGAGAGCATTATGCTAAGTGAAACAAGCCAGTCAATGAAGGAAAAATACCACATGATCTCACTCATTCATGGATAATAAAGACCATTACAAACTTTTGAACAATAATAGATACAGAGGCAGAGCTGCCTCAAACTGATTGTCAAACTGCAGTGGGAAGGCCAGGGAGGGTTGGGGGACAGGAGGGAGGGGAGTAAGAGATCAACCAAAGGACTTGTATGCATCCATATAAGCATAACTAATGGACATAAGACACTGGGGGGTAAGGGAGGGCAGGGGTTTGTCAAGGGCGGGGGGGAAAAAAGGACACTTATGTAATACCCTTTGTAATACTTTTAGCGGAAAAAAATAAATAAAAAATAAAAAAATAAATAATCTCTTTTAAACAAAAAGCTCAATGTATTAACAACATTAATTATTCATATAAAAAAGATTTTGCAGATATTAAAGATTTCTTCTAATGTTTTAATTTTGGAACCACTGGATAAAAGAACATCCAAATTATTTCAGAGACTATGAGAGAAATTGCAACACGTTTCAAATAGTACTACTTATACCAACATAAGAATAACTGAAAGTAAATATCATTTTATCTAATTTTCAGCTAGTAGTTATACACTTCCCAGATGAACAATGTAACTGATTAATGTTTGAGAAGCTAACATGGTAACATCATGCATACAATGATTTTAATCACAGATTCACTATACCTCTTCATTTGATAACTGGGCTGAAGATTCTTCATGAGTTAAAGCACACACTACTGGTAGTTTCACTTCTTCCTCAACATCTGTTTTTTTGTGGTCCTTTCTCTTATTAAGTCTTTGTTGTTCATCTTCCTCCTAAAAGTTAGAAAGAAAAAAATGTTACCCAGTAATCTATATTTAATGATTCCTGTAGTTCTTTAATCACTCAAAACAAAAATGAACAAGAACTTTATAGTGAGAGAAAACTGGACACTTAAGTTTATTTGTTTTGTAATCACATCTAAGGGCATCTGGTTAAAACAAAATATTTTATTTATTTATTTATTTAAATATATGTTTATTGATTTCAGAGAGGAAGGGAAAGGGGAGAGAGATAAAAACATCGATGATGAGAGAGAATCACTGATCAGCTGCCTCCTGCACTCCCCACAGTGGGGATCGAGCCCGCAACCCAGGCATATGCCCTGACTGGGGAATCGAACCATGACCTCCTGGTTCATAGGTCAATGCTCAACCACTAAGCTATGCTGAGCAAAACAAAATATTTTAATACTATAGGCACAAACTATGAACCCTAATAAAAAGAAGAAATCAGGAAATAGCTTCCAAGAAAGTATACAATGTGAAAGGCAAAACAAAAGAAAAGCAAACCCGCCCTGGCTGATTTGGCTCAGTGGAATGGTGTGTCAACCCTTGAACTGAAGGATCCCGAGTTTGATTCTGGTCAAGGGCATATACCTCATTGTAGACTCAATCCTTGGCCCTGGTTGGGGCGTGTGTGGGAGGCAACCAATTGATGTTTCTTTCTCACATCGATGTTTCTATCTCTCCGTCTCTCCCCCTCCCTTCCACTCTCAAGAAACAAGTAAAAGAAAAAGAAAAGAAAGCAAGCCCCTCCTCTTCTTCAAATGATCCAAGAAAGAAACTTTGCACAGAACAGTCCTTCAGATCACTGCAGAAGACTAATAAGGATACTACTTATCCATTAGAAAGATGTACAGCCCTGGCCAGTGTGGATCAGTTGGTTGGGTGTCATCCCATGTACCAAAAGGTTGCTGGTTGGATTCCCAGTCAGGGCACATGCCCAGGTTTCAGGGTCCATCCCCAGTGAGTGGTGTGTAGGAGGCAGGCAATCGTTTGCCTCTCGCATTGATGTTTCTCTCTCTCTCCACTCTTTACCTACCTCTCTAAAAATCAATTAAAAAATCTTAAAAAAAAAAGATGCACCAATTTATATGAAATACAAAAGTAATGATTGAAGTAGATGTAGTCATTCACTCAAAAACAAGATACCTTTAATGCCTAGAGGGAAGGGACAAACTCACAAACAATTGCAATACTATACAAGTATGGGTTTTTTAATGACTGATTTCATTTGAGGGAGCTAGAAATTCAGGTGGATCTTGAAGGATCAGTAATATGAGTTTGCCACTTCTGTGAGAGGAGACAAGCAAGGCTTCCAGGGAAAAAGGAAGCAGGTACAAAAATACAGGGCACAGGCAGCCATCTGAGGGAATTCGGAATAGTCTGATGTGACTGAAAAGAGCAGGCACATGAGAAGTGAGGTATATGGAAGAGGGTGGTGACTAAGTGCCTACACTCTGAAATCAGAGACTGGTCATTACTCTCTACTTCAATTGGACAGTATTATTGTTTTAAGAACTATCTAATCTAATAATCTAATTTAATAATAGAGGAGTATGCAAATTTGTCCATTACCCATATCAGCAGGCTGTGTCCCCGCCCTCTGCTCTGGCAGCTTCAAGGCCAGGGGTAGGATAGGATACAATAGGAGGGGAAAGAAACTGCAAGCGGAAGGGGGTGGCAACCAGGTGGGGGAGGGGGGGCAGACTAGGTGCACCCAGCGAGGGGCAGGGTGCAGGCAGCGCAGAGCGGGAAGCCCCACCCAGATGCGGGAGGAGGGCAGTGGCAGCCCTTGGCTGGGAGGCGCCCACGGTTCCAGGACGGAGTGGAGGACGGTCACAGGGTTTCTAGGCGGAGACGCTCCTGCTTCACGGCAGCAGCACCCGGGCCGCGGGCTGCGTAGGCCTCGACCACCCTCGCTGGGCCGGGCATCCTGGGCAGGGAATGGGAGGACAGTGGCGGGAGGCTGAGCTCTGGCTGGGGATTAACGCCGCCCTCCCCCCCCCCCCCCAACAGAAGCTTT
>NW_005871474.1:259854-277067 GCF_000147115.1 Myotis lucifugus
CTGGATGAGAGAAAGAGAAGGGAAGAAAAGTTTAAAGGGAGCAGGTAGAGCTTAAAAGGAGAATGGGAAGAAGGAAGAAATGGGGGAGGGAGCAAAGCAGGTCCGAGGGAGGAAGTGAAGAAAAAAATTAAGGTGGGAAGGAAGGAAAAGGGGAGGGAGGGAGGAGTAAAGATAAAGGAAAAAAGGAATGTGGGGAGGGAGGGAGGGTAGGAGAAAGATGGGAAGAAGTATGATGGAACAGAAGTAGGAAATAAGGAGGAAAAAAAAGTTTATAAATGATGAGTCAGTAGGAAAAAGCCTTAAATAAAGAGAGAGAAAAATTGTGTGACAGGGAGAAGCCAATAAGGAAATCAAATACAATTGTGTGTGAAGGGGATAAGATTAAAAAATAAGTTAATAGGGGCGAACAGGCCGGCAGGAGAGGGCAGTAAGGGGGATCAGGCGGGCAGGGCAGGGCAGGGCAGTTAGGGGGATCAGGCAGGCAGGCAGAGTGGTTAGGACAGACAGGCAGGTGAGCGGTTAGGAGCCAGAGGTCCCGGATTGCAAGAGGGATGTCCAACTGCCTAAACTGGAGAGGGTGCAGGTCCTGGGTTCGATTCCAGTCAAGGGCACATGCCCAGGTTGCGGGCTTGATCCCCAGTAGGGGGTGTGCAGGAGGCAGCTGATCCATGATTCTCTCTCATCATTGATGTTTCAGTCTCTTTCTCCCTCTCCCTTTCTCTCTGATATCAATAAAAATATATTAAAAGAATAAAATAAAATATTTCTAATACCTAAAAAGCTTCTACACAGCCATCCTAGGGAAATAATTGTACGTATACACAATTAGCTGCAACAGTTTAAAATGACACACACAAAAGGAAACTATTTAGATGCTCACTACAAGAAGGATTAAATCAATTACAGTACATCCATGCTACCAGCTAACGAGAGACAGATCTCTGATGTGAAAATATATATGAGATAGCCCTAGCCGGTTTGGCTCAGTGGATAGAGCGTCAGCCTGCGAACTCAAGGGTCCCAGGTTCGATTCCTGTCAAGGGCATGTACCTTGGTTGCGGGCACATCCCCAGTAGGGGGTGTGCAGGAGGCAGCTGATTGATGTTTCTCTCTCATCGATGTTTCTAACTCTCTATCCCTCTCCCTTCCTCTCTGTAAAAAATCAATAAAATATATTTTTTTTTAAAAAAGAAAATATATATGAGATAATGCTTCTGAGAAAAGTAAGTTATAAAATAAGTAGTTATACTGTGATATCAGCTGTAGGAAACAAAGTTCTAAACATACACTAATAAATATACGACATGGTCTGGAAGACTATCTTCCAAGCTGATTACTCCCGATTTAAAAGTGGCTACTTCTGGGAAGGGAGGTGTGGGAGAGATGTCAAGAGACATCGTTTTTACTTCATCACTTTATATTTGTAATTTTACTTTGTACTTAAAAACAAAATATTTTTAACATGAGGACTTGTATAATTTTTAAATCATAAGAAGCGAACAGGATCTTGGGTATGCAGCACTCTAGACACCTGCCTTTACATATCACTCAGCCTCTCCATCCCACCCTGTCACCTTCTAAGAAGGCTTTTAGAGCAATTTCATGCAAGACCTGGCCTGGATTAACATACTTCAAGAGCCCTAGGGAAACTGGACAGAACTAGAGAGAAATAATTTCTCAGAAATATGCACAGTTGCATACTGCAGTCTGTAGCAGATCATTTCTAAACATGTTTTTCCTCCAGGTAAGGCCATTTCTAAAGTTGAAAAACAAAATCCCTCAAATGAACCTATGTTTTTTGAAATGGCATACATCACTTTATTTCAGGATTAAGTCAGTCTCTAATATACATAAAATAATGAAGTCACATGTATGTGAATGAGTGAGGATGCATTATCAACAAAGCAAGCAAGTCCCATAAAAATGCTACTCACCTGATCTTTCTTTTTCAGTTCTTCAACTTGTCGGAGCTGTTCTGAAGTTAGCACAATCTCCATTCTCTGCATGTCCCTCATCAGCAAACGCTGAGATTCCAGAAACTGGTCATTGGCCTTCTGCCACGTATGTTTTAACTGATTGTGTTGTTGTCGCTCTTGCTCCAAAAGATGGCAAACTGTAAGAATCCCCCAATCAAAAACCCTGAATTTCAATGGTAGGCAAGACAGTATTTCCCAAATTTCTTTGACAAAAAAATCTTTGCCACAGTGCCACCCACAAAGCAAGTGTTCTAGGGCAGCAGTTGCCAACCTTTCGGACCTCATGGACCACCAGTGATCCTTCGAGGGAATACACTTTGGGAAGCATTGCTCTAAAGGTCAAAGGTTTAGTAACCACTCATAAATCTGTTACCCAGGAATTCTTCTTGAGCCCATTTAGTTTTGACCTCTCAGGCTAAGTCAAAGAATCTTTGTAAATGCTTGTGTTGTTGATACTGATCAGTTCAACCTAAGCAAGAAACCTAAGAGACAACTCATATTTCTGACTTTTCCTGCCTCAGAAGCCTACTAATGGAACAGAAGCCTACTAACGCTGCCTCCTGTGCAATATGACACAGCCATTTTCTGCCTTAGATCAACCATCGTAACTTAGACAACTACAACAGCAGTCCCTTTGTTATTCTTCGCGCCATGAGGCTTACCCTCTCTATTCTATCCTCCACCCTGCTGTTAAATTGAACTTTCTAAAATGCAAAATTAATATTATCACTCGCAAGTTTAAAACCCTTCAGTGAAGCCAGGTACAAAGGCCATACATTGTATCATCCTATTTATATAGAAATCCAGAAGAGGCAAATCTATAGAGACAGAAAGTAGGTTAGTGGTTGCCAGGGGCTGGGAGGGAGGAGAGAATAGGGGATGTCTGGCAATGGATATAGAATTTTGGGGGGAATAAAATAAATGTTCTGAAATTAGAACTGTACACTTTAAAAGAGTGAACTTCATGGCATGCAAATTACATCTCAATAAAGTTGTTAATTAAGAAAAAAGATTTTAAACCCTTCAGAGGCTCCTTTCTGCCCACAGGATAAAATCCAAAATCTCTGTGGCGTGGCCCACGCCTACCTCTCCTGTTTCACATTTTGCATGCTACACCTCTTCTGCTGAACCACACTTCTTTTACTTCCTTATCTTGCTGTAGTTGTACCACATGCAAATGACCTCAAATATTATGTTCATCATTGACAAATACCTACTTTTCTTGCAAAACTCCACTTAAGAACAACTTCTTTGGCCCTAGCTGATTTGGCTCAGTGGATGGAGCATCAGCCTGCGGACTGAAGGGTCCCAGGTTTGATTCCAGTCAAGGGCACATGCCTGGGTTGTGGGCTCGATCCCCAGTAGGGGGTGTGCAGGAGGCAGCCAATCAGTGATTCTCATCATTGATGTTTCTATCTCTCCCTCTCCCTTCCTCTCTGAAATAAAAATAAAAAAAAATTTTTAAAGAAAGAACAACTTCTTTAAAGAAGCCTATTTATGGCACTGCTGCCTCCTAACACACCTCCAATCCTAGCACCTCTGATATGCAATTGCACTAACTTGGTTGTACTGTATATCTAATTCCACCAATTTAGGCTGTTGTTACCAATTTAGGCTGCTGCTTAAACTTTGTCATCTTTTCATTCAAATACTATTTTTTGGTAGGTTTCAGTATGGAAATTACTCTATCCACATACTCATTTTAGTGAAACTTCTCAGATACTTTTCCAGATATATTAGGAAAGTTTGTCAGTCTTATACTATTTCTGGAAGGGTTGGAGCACATAGTTTAAATAGCAATTCCTTTTTTTTTTTTTTTTAACATCCTTTCAGAATTTGGATGTCTTTTTCACTGCAGCAGCACATTTGAAAAATGTTTCTTGAAAGCCAAAGACTTGCTCAAGCTTTGGGTTATTTTCATAACATTTTATGAAATAATTCTGTACACTTATATAATTTCAGCTTTCCACTATTTAGGGAAAAAATACTAACTCATATGCAAACCTAAATTATTTACGGAAGAGTATATGTTTCACAGCATTTGATATACTTAAAAGTATTCACTGTAGGACTCTATCAATATAGTCTTAAACTTGCATATTAAAATGTGTTACTAGCATAACCTGCAACGAATGTAAGATTTCAATAGAGCGCATATAGTTGGATGAGGGAAAAAAATTAGATCTTTACTTTCACGAACCTCTAACTGAAATTTATCATTTCCTTCAATTATGAAATGTAGGCAACCAACCACAGTAAATATAATAATACCTATGACTTGATCACCAACAGAAGCCACAAATATCTTAATATATATATAACATTTATGCTCATAACTACTTCAAAATTATAAGTTGTTAGATGTGCTGCTAGACCTTGTTATTTAATGCATTATTGCAATAGCACATTTATTACTATACCACATATAGTTGGTTTCTTTTGTAATCCTATGTATTTTATGGATTAAAAACATTATTCTGAAAGGGCTTCACAAAATTTCCAAGAGTCCATGACACAAAAAAGTTAAGAACCCCAGGTGTACAGGACTCAGTAGAAGAATTAAAGACAAAAGTATATTTTTAGTTAAATGAGGAAAAGATGATCCTTCTTCCTCTGTCCTGGGAAAATAGTCAATTTCTGCATCTCTTCTCTGCTACCAAACTAGTGAAATCAAAATTGTCCCTTATAAATAGGGATGTTACTAAAGAACACCAGAATACATTATTTATATACATCACTTTTGCTAATCCATCTCTATCAAAATGGATCGAGGGTAAAAAAAAAAAAAAAAAAAAAATGGATCAAGGGCAAAAACAGTTTAAGCAGAAGTTCCCAGCCCTGTTATCTTTCAGCCAAAGCTCATGCCCTGTGAAGTTATCACCGGTCCTGTAAGAAAGAGAAGCCACTAATGATCTAACTATCTTTAGTAGACCTCAAATCTCCAGATTTTCATGGGAATATTCAAACCAACTGCGAAAGCTTAAATTAAACCACTAATATATTGGAATAGTATTTTAAGATTTGTTATTGTTTTGTTCATCAATATCACAGTTCTCTTAGAAACTAAGATAAAAAAAATACATAGAATATGCCCTAACCGGTTTGGCTCAGTGGATAGAGCGTTGACCTGTGGACTGAAGGGTCCCAGGTTCGATTCCGGTCAAGGACATGCACCTCGGTTGCGGGCACATCCCCAGTAGGGGGTGTGCATGAGGCAGCGATGTTTCTCTCTCATTGATGTTTCTAACTCTCTATCCCTCTCCCTTCCTCTCTGCAAAAAATCAATAAAATATATTTTAAAAAATTTTTTTAAAAAAACACATAGGATATATATTTACCTTCATGTAATTCTTTTCGCAGTTTCTCAGCATCTTCCTGTAGAACGGATTTCTGAGTATTTAAAACAGCTACATACATCTCTAGGTCAGTCCTACAAGATTTCTCAGCCTCCAGATAATGATTCAGTTCTTTAACCTGAAAGAAGATACATTCTATTAAACTACACTTATATAGAAAATTGGGAAAATAACTAACAGCCTACAATCAAACCACAAGAGTAAATATATAATTGAGATAACACATAAGTTTTGTATTTTCTTTTCAAAAAGGTAGTTCCAATTTGTATTCCCAGAGCAACAAATACATATGCTCATTTTATCTTATACTCACTAGCATCAGGCTGTTTTTATTTTAGACAGTAGTTACTTTCTAAAGTTAGAAATAACACCATACCTTTATAAGTTTGCTTTTCTTTGATTTCTAATGAGATGATTACAAATGCATTAATTTATAAAAAGAAGACATTTTCACAGGCGGAAGGAAAAAAGAGGAAGTCATGAGGGGGAAAATAACTGGTCTTATACCATAACAAACACAAATAGGAAGGCAAATGCAGAATACTTTTTAAAATCACAACTTAAAAAAAAACCTGCTTTACTTCTGTTAGCAATCAACTATATTGTTCAAATGTTAACAATTTAGTCTAAATCTGAAACAGTTATAACCAAAATAAAATGCAATCTTGCCATAGAAAGTGATTATAGAATCACCTGTTTCACCCTTAGAGACCGTCCATTCATTAGCCTTTAGTTAACTTTCATGTGGCATTACAAATCGTTTTTCTAACCATTATGTCTAATTTAATTTTCAAGGTCATTATCATGCCTTTTATCTTCACACTTCTTCAAACATGAAATAGCTGACTGATCTGTTTTCAGTTATCTTTACTCCTAGATATTCATTCAATACAGTAATACTGGTCACAGACTTAAGATAATTATTTAAAGCTGCCATTTGATGCTTCACTGGAGGTTGTCAGCCAATCAGAAAGATACTAACCAAGCATGACAAAGTGCTGGCTGTTGTGAGGCATTTTCCTATTATTACCTGGAGAGAATAATTGTTCAGTTGATGGTAAAAGAGTCAATGCAGCAGATACAAAATAGTAGTATATACCACTAACTCTACCAGTTATTACTTCTTAGAACAAATATTTGACTCAATTAACATTAAATGTCTAACATTCAAAGGCTATTGAGCAGCACTCTGGGAAAATAGTGGCAATGGTGGAACAGTACATGAATTTCCTTGAATTCCACATGTCCTAACAGAGTTAACTAAAATTAGAAAACCAGCCCTAGCTGGTGTGGCTGGGTTGGGCATCATTTGCCAGTTGGATTTCCAGTCAAGTAGGTAGGGGAGCGTGCAGGAGGCAGCCAATCCGTCTTTCCCACTCACATCGATGTTTCTTGCTCTCTCCCTCTCCCTTCTTCTCTCTCAAAAAATCAATTTTAAAAAATCTTACAAAAATAAAATAACAGCCCAGACGGTGTGGCTCAGTCAACTGATGATTTTCTCTCCTTTCCTCTCCCTGAAATCAATAAAAATATATTTTTTAAAAAACTAACAAAACCAAAAACACATGGATATCTAAAAGAAAACAAAACCAAGTGATAAACAGAAGGTGGGGACAAACCACTGAAAGCTACCTATATGGACTTATGTAGTACAATTATCTATGCAAGAGAAAGTAGCAAAAAGCAACAAGAACCCCCTAACAGTCAACTGAGGCTCCAACTTGACACAGCAGCTAGGACTGGGAAAAGTTCCACACACTCAAACAGGGAGTGAACACAACACGTTTTTTTTTTTAAGAGACAGAGGGAAGAAGAGAGATAGATAGAAACATGGATAAGAAACAGCATCAATCGGCTGCCTCCTGCACGCCCCCCACTGGGGACTGAGCTCGAAACCTGGGCATGTGACATGACTGGGAATTGAACCAGTGACTTTTGGTTCCTGGATCAACACTCAACTGGTGAGCCACACTGGCCAGGCTGAACACAACAAATTTGTAATGTAATCTGGCTACGGTAAAATGGTATCCCATTTTCACTTACATTTCCCTAATTTCTAGTGAAGTTCAATATTTTTTCACATTCTTTGACTATTGTGATTTCCTCTTTTGTGAACTGCTTGTTCATATTCTTATTTCTCTACTGGGCCATTTGTCACTTGTGGGCTAGGCAATTTTTATTAAGTTTGGATACTAATCTTTTGTCAGGTATTTGGGGTATAGATAGATAACTTCTAACTCTATAGCTCTTTAACTTTGGGTGTGACATTTTTTTAAAAATTTTATATTCTAAGGTAGGCAAATTTGTCAATCATTTCTTTCACAGACAATATTTTTGTCTTATTTAAGAAATGTTTTTGTCCCCCAAATAACATTCTCTTTATTTAACATAGGAAAGTTTTAAGGATTTACTTTTCACTCTTATGGTTTTTAATTCATTAAAATTATTTGTAAAGTGTGAGGTAGAAAGTTTATTTCACTTAATTCCATATTTATAACTAATTATTTTTAAAGCCTATTTGTTAACAACCCTTTCTTTTCCCATTGATTTGTAATGCCACATGTCATATATCAAATTTTCATATATGAGTATTTTTGGGTTCTCTAGTCTGTTTCACTGGTCTATTTGTTTACCCCTAAATCAATAACAAACTATCTTAATTACAGTAGCTTTACTATGTGTTAATATCTGGTAGGTAGGGCAAGTCTCCTCATCTTGCCTTCTTAAAATTTTGCTGGATATATTTCTGATCCTTTGCTTGTCTGTATGAATTCTAGAATTTACTCACCAAGTTTCTTATTGGATTTTTTAGTGGAATTCTGAATTTATAGATTATTTTTCAGATATACTGTCTGCTTATTTTGGTTGTCACAAGGTAGTTTTATTTACTTGCAGTAAGTAAAGGAGACAGGAGATTCACATTCAAAGCTCTGTCTCCCTGAAGAAGAAGCCTTAGCCATTCCTTATATACACACTGTTTGGTTAATTATACATTGATTTCTTCTTTGCAGTTGGTTACATTTTTCATTGAGCTCCTGTTAAGCTCATCCTGTTTACAACTGCATCTGCAAAATATTCCATGACAACCCAAGGCTCCTAAGTATATGCCTGCTTTACATTACATTAACTTTTCATTAAGGAACACATATGTATTCAGATCTTCATTTTTAATACAGGGTGGGGCAAAAGTACATTTACAACTGTGTGCACAAAGAAAGTTTATTCTTGTACTAGAGGCCCGGTGCATGAAAATTCATGCACTGGACGGGGGGGGGGGGGGGGGGGGTCCCTCAGCCAGGGCTGCCCCCTCTCACAGTCCAGGACCCCTCAGGGGCAAGAGGCGACCTGGTGATCAGGGGAAGGCGACGCCCCCATCACACCTCTGCTGCTGCCACTGCTGGCAGCGCAAGCCTCAGCTGGCCCTGGTTACCTGAGCCTCGGGCGGGCCTGGGCGGCTGGGCAGCCGACATCGAGGCTTGACTGCACCTTGGGCCCTCCCTGGGCAGCTGGGAGGCTGAGGGCGGGTCTGGCCGCACCATGTGCCTGCCACCCCCGGCGGGGCTGAAAGGACTGGGGGACTCCAGCAGGGCTGAGGGGACTGGGTGCTGCCATCTTGTGGCTATGGGCACTGCCATCTTTGTGACGGTGTGATGGTCAATTTGCATTATTCCATCTTTATTAGATAGGATTATTATTTATTAATTATTGTATTACTAGAGGCCTGTTGCACGAAGAGATTCGTGCAATAGGCCTTCCTTTCCCCTGGCTGCTGGCACCGATTTCCTCCGGCACCCGGCACCCAGGCCTTTGCTCTGGCAGGGCTCCGGCTGGAGCCGGGCCCCGGAGCCATGAGGCTTTCACTGCTCCGCCGGCCCCGGGGCTGTCGCTGCTCTGGCCCCCGGGCTGTCAGGCTTTGCTCCACTGCTTAGAGCCTATGTATGCAAATTAACCACCATCTTTGTTAATTTGCATACTTTCCTGATTGGCTGGTTAGCATAGCAAAGGTACAGTCAATTTACATGTTTGTCTATTATTAGGTAAGATTTTCCGTACAACCAACTATAAACCTACTTTTGCTCCACCCTATACATTCCATAAAGATCTTGCCCATTTTTTTTAATTAAATCTTTATTGTTCAGATTACATTTGTTCCTCTTTTTTTCCCCCCCATAACTCCCCTCCTCCCAGTTCCCGCCCCACCCTCTGCCCTCACTCCCCACCCAGTCCTCATCCATAGGTGCACGATTTTTGTCCAGTCTCTTCCCGCATCTCCAACTCCCCTTTCCCCCACAAGAATAGTCAGTCCATTCCCTTTCTATGTCCCTGATTCATTATAATCACCAGTTCATTCTGTACATCAGATTATTTATTCACTTGATTCTTAGATTCACTTGTTGATAGATGCATGTATGTTGTTCATAATTTGTATCTTTACCTTTTTCTTCTTCTTCCTCTTCTTAAAGGATACCTTTCAGCATTTCATATAATACTGGTTTGGGGGTGATGAACTCCTTTAGCTTTTCCTTATCTGTGAAGCTCTTTATCTGACCTTCAATTCTGAATGATAGCTTTGCTGGATAAAGTAGTCTTGGTTGTAGGTTCTTGGTATTCATCACTTTGAATATTTCTTGCCATTCCCTTCTGGCCTACAAAGTTTCTGTTGAGAAATCAGCTGACAGTCGTATGTGTATTCCCTTGTAGGTAATTGAGTCTCTTTCTGTTGCTGCTTTTAAGATTCTTTGTCTTTTGCTCTTGGCATTTTAATTATGATGTGTCTTGGTGTGGTCCTCTTTGGATTCCTTTTGTTTGGGGTTCTCTGCGCTTCTTGGACCTGTAAGTCCCATTTCTTTCATCAGGTGGGGGAAGTTTTCTGTCATTATTTCTTCAAATAGGTTTTCAATATCTTGCTGTCTCTCATCTTCTGGTACCCCTATAATTCTGATGTTGGTGCGTTTGAAACTGTCCCAGAGGCTCCTTACACTATCTTCGTATTTTCGGATTCTTTTTTCATTTTGCTTTACCAGTTGGGTGATTTTTGCTTCTTCGCATTTCAAATCTTTGACTTGATTCTTGCGCTCCTCTGGTCTGCTGTTGGGTGTCTGTATAATATTCTTTATTTCAGTCAGTGAATGCTTAATTTCTAGTTGGTTCTTTATCACAACATCGAGGGTCTCATTAGATTTCTTGAGGCTCTCATCAAGTTTATCGGCAGTTTCTAGCAACTTATGGAAAGCCCTCAAAAGTGCGTTTTTTAGCTCTATATCCTCCATTTCTGTCATGTTTTTTTGTCTCCGCATTTTTTATGCTTTCTTGGTGCACCCCCTTGTGGTCTTTGTGCGCAGTCTTGTTGTAGTTAAGCCTTAATTGTTGTCAGATCTTGCCCATTTTTGTTTAGATGTATTCTAGGTAAATTATATACAATAGTTCCCCATATCTGTGAGGGTACATTCCAAGACCCCTAGTGGATGCCTGAAACCAAGGATAGTATTTAACCATATACATAGTATATTTTTTCCTATACATACATACATATACTTTGTAGCTTCTCTTTGGCATATCTAAATTGTTAGCATCACTACTGTTGTCTTTTGGGGATATTATTAATTAAAATAAGGGTTACTTGAACTTAAGCACTGTTATACCACAGTGTGATACTGAAAACTGAGACAACTACTAAGTGACTAACAGGCAGGTAACTGATACAGCATGGATATGCTGGACAAAGGGACCATTCACATCCTGGGCATGACAGAGTGGGAAGATGTGTGATTTCATCACCTCAGAACAACACACAATTTCATCACCACAGAACAGCATTGACCTATGAATCAGGAGGTCACGGTTCAATTCCTGGTCAGGATACATGGCCAGGTTGCGGGCTCGATTCCCAGGGTGGGGCGTGCAGGAGGCAGCCGATCAATGATTCTCTTTCATCATTGGTGTGTTTTTTTTCCTCTCTCCCTTCCTCTCTGAAATCAATAAAATATATATATTTTTTTAAAAAAGAAACTGAATGAGATCAGGTCTCATTCTGATAAGAAAATAAACACTAACTTTGTAACAAAGCAGCATCAACATCACTACTGTGATTATTTATAATACTACAAGGACAAAATCATCTCCTGGCATTTTTTTTGCATTTTAAAGAAAGTGAGATTCTCAAGATAAATAGTCTAAATTACAGTTTTTACCCTCTTAGTGATTCTAACTTTGCCCTTGGCATTAGAGTAGCATCTTGGGTTTTAAGTAAATGAATAACAATGTTTCAAAACCTTTGAGGCTTCCAGCTCTTTAACCTTGTCTTCAGCCTCTGTCAGTTTATCTTTCAAAGCTGCAATTTCCTTCTCCATGGGCATCACAACAGACCGAAGTTTTTCAGCATCTTCTTGGGCCTACGGTTAAAAAGAATTAAATACTTCAACTTATTGACTTATTGCTTTTCTAAGAAATGACCCACCCACTTGTTAAAATTAGTATAATAAATAAGTCTTGAAGCACTCACAAAAATAAACCATATCTAACTTTAAATGTTGCATTACTTTAAATGTCAAGTCATAATCATAGTTTTGCATGTATTCCATCTAATATTTGGAAGAAAATGAATTCACCATGACACTTTTGACTTTTTAATTAATTAATTGAGTTGGAAAATATTCTATGTATAAAAGGAAATACACACAATATTTTTTAATAATTCTGGTTACTAAATTAATGAAACCATAATTTCTTACAACTACTGAAAAGACTATTTTTTAAACATTAAAAAATAGAACAATGTATTTTCTAAAATATTAGAAAATTATGTTGCAATAAAAAGGCTTTCATCCGGTTATTTAAACAGAGAAGTTTAAATCTTTTTACTTTTGACATTTAAATGAAACAAACCCAAAGAATGACATCTAAAAATATTGTGCTGTTTTGCATCCTTCATTCTTAAAAATATGGATTAAAAGGAAACAAGATCCATAAACTAGTTAACTGGTGAGAAACTTACATATCTATAAATATAAAAGGCTAAGCGACCAGCCAACTGGCCAACCAGCCGGTAGCTATGACATACACTGACCACCAGGGGGCAGACACTCAACGCGGGAGCTGCCGAGCTGCGGTGACTTGGCAGCAGCAGTTTTCGGGTGATGCACCCGGGAACCAGAGAAGAAGGAGCCCAATTTCTCATGATTCCTCTTGCACTCCGGGACCCCTCGGGGGATTGTCAGAGAGCCAGTTTCGGCCCAATCTCTGCAGGCCAGGCCAAGGGACCCCACCTGCTGGAGGGACCCCAACTCACTCTGCAGATGCCCTTCGAGCCGCAGCATAGGCCCAGGTGCGGCCGGCAGGGGAGGGACCATGGGAGGTTGACTCTAGGGTGTGTCCGGCCCATCTCGCCCAGTCCCGCCCCACCAGCCACCTCCTGGGACTGCCTGCATTAATTAGTCCCTGCATCAGAGGGACTAATTAATTTCCTTTCAATGTGCACGAATCTGTGTACCAGGACACTAGTATATATATAAACTGGAATAAAGGCAGAAAGTTAGCTGTTTTCCTCATCTATACATATAAAAGGGTAATATGCAAAGTGTCCCCTCAGGAGTTCGACCAGGAGACTGGGATTTCGATCGCTCACTATGACGTGCACTGACCATCAGGGGACAGCATGGAATGAAGGAAGGCCCTGGCCAGCAGCTGACAGCCAGGGAAGGGAGGACCCAGCCGGCAGCCAGAAGGAAGGCCCCAGCCAGCAGCCAGAAGGCCCTGATTGGCCCTGATCACCGGACAGGCCTAGGGACCCTAATCGTGCACGAATTTAATGCACCACGTCTCTAGCAGTAAAAAGAAAAAGTAACCTTATTCACTAAATATAATATATGCCCAAATGTGAGTGGAGATTTTTTCCCTAGAAAACATTTCTCAGAAAAGAGAAGGAGCCCTAACCGGTTTGGCTCAGTGGATAGAGCATCGGCCTGCGGACTCAAGGGTCCCGGGTTCGATTCCGGTCAAGGGCATGTACCTTGGTTGCGGGCACATCCCCAGTGGGGAGTGTGCAGGAGGCAGCTGATCATGTTTCTCTCTCATCGATGTTTCTAACTCTCTATCCCTCTCCTTTCCTCTCTGTAAAATAAAATATATTAAAAAAAAAAAAAGAAAAGAGAAGGATTCAATTTTTTTTCCCAGTTTTTATAGTCATTTCGTCATTTATCTTATTTCATACTAAGTCCTGTTTGGAAGGCATGTAAATTTAATTACCTTCAGTCAAGACTAATTGGTGATAGAGGTCAGCTAATAAAAATCAGCAGGAAAAAACCAGGAAGCACAGAGAAGCCCAAACAAAAGGAATCCATCTTTTGGAAACCACAAAAGGAAACCACACCAAGACACATCATAATTAAAATCCAAGAGCAAAAGACAAAGAGAGAATCTTAAAAGCAGCAAGAGAAAAAACAGTTAGTTACCTACAAGGGAGTATCCATATGATTGTCAGCTGATTTCTCAATAGAAACTATGCAGGCCAGAAGGGAGTGGCAAGAAATATTCAAAGTGATGAATGCCAAGAACCTACAACCAAGATTACTTTACCCATCAAAGCTATCATTCAGAATTGAAGGTCAGATAAAGAGCTTCACAGATAAGGAAAAGCTAAAGGAGTTTATCACCACCAAACCAGTATTATATGAAATGCTTAAAGGTATCCTTTAAGAAGAGGAAGAAGAAGATAAAGATAAAAATTATGAACAACAAATACATATCTATCAACAAGTGAATCTAAAAATCAAGTGAATAAATTATCTGACAAGGGGGAGAAACCAAGATGGCGGCATAGGTAAACACCTGAAATTGCTGCCTCGCACAACCACTTCAAAAATACAACTAAAAGACAAAATGGACATCATCCAGAACCACAGGAAGGCTAGCTGAGTGGAAATTCTACAACTAGAAGGAAAGAGAAAAGCCCACTGAGACTCAGAGGAAGGTGTGGAAGTAAAGTGCAGAGGCACGGAGGCACAGACAGAAAGGGCTGGCAACTGAGGGTGCGATTGTTGCCCAGTGGTTAGAGCGTCAGCCTGCACACTGAAGGGTCTCGGTTTTGATTCCCAGTCAAAGACACATACTTCGGTTGTGAGTTCATTGTGAGCCCCAAATACGGTGGGGTCGGGGGGGGGGGGGAGAGGGTTGTATAGGAGGCAACCAATCAATGTGTCTCTCTCACATTGATGTTTGTCTCTCTCTCCCTCTCTCTCTTCCTCTCCCTCCTCCTCTCCCTTCCACTCTCTCTAAAAAAATATCAATAGAAAAATATCCTCGGGTGAGGATTAACAAAAAAATAAAAATAAAATAGAAAATGTAATTAAATAGTCTTTATATGGACCATGAATTAGGAACCAAAGAGTATGATTAATCTGATTGAAAAGTCAAATTCTAATTATTAGTTTATATAATATGTGATTTAAAATATATGTATGCCTATAAACTAATAATGTAAAAGTTTATATAATCAAACTGGCTAAAAGTGTTGTTGTTTTTCAATATATATTTTTTATTGATTTCAGAGAGGAAGGGAGAGGGAGAGAGAAAGATAGAAACATCAATGATGAGAGAGAATCATTGATTGGCTGCCTCCTGCATGCCCCCTATTGGGGACCAAGCCCACAACCCGGGCATGTGCCCTTGACCAGAATCGAACATGGACCACTCAATTCACAAGCTAATTCTCTATCCACTGAGCCAAACCAGCCAGGGCTGGCCAAAGTGTTTTAAATGTTCTCAATAATAAAATGTTTCACCTTGTATTTAGTTGGTCTATGTTCAGGCACTATGGTAATATGTTCAAGCATAATATACAGTACCTTTATCACAAAGGAACTAAGGTATACTGAGGAAGAAAGAAAATCAAAAATGAAATCTTTGGTTTAAACACAATCACCAAGCAACAACACTCATTCAACAAATATTTATTGAACATCTATGTACTAGATACTATTCTAGGTATTTAAGATACACAAATAAACAAGACTCCTGCCCTCATGAAGCATATATTCTAGCAAGGAGAGAAAGGCATTAAACAATAAAAATAATAAATAGGTGAATGCTATGTATATTATAAAATATGCACTATGGAAAATGAAAAATTAGAATAGAATATGGGTAATCAGAGGAGGAAGGTGGATAAGTTATAATGTTAAATAGGCAGGTCAGGAGAAGCCTCATGAGGAGACATTTAGTCAAAGATTTGAAGGTGAGGGAGTTTCCCATACAAATATTTGGGGAAAGGGCATCAAATCATTCAGTACTATATTTAGGTTTGTATCCAAATAATTCCTCCAACAAAAAACATAAAAGTACATCTTCTATTACCATAATAATATTAAAGCATCTTGCATTTGGATTCAAATATATCTACAGATAAATAGATTCCTTCATACCTTTTTCATTTCATTTTCTAAATTTTCTTCCTCTTGACCTTCAGACAACCTTCTCCTTAAATCAGCGATTTCCCTCTCTGCAGATTCTCGATACTGTGCCCACTGTGTTCGTTCCTGTTCCAGGCGAAGGTGGAACTGATGCTCATAGTCACGAACTGTTTCTACAACACACCACCAAATATTTCATGTCTAAGCATTATGAAAAAAAATGTTCTGGTACACTAAAATTTAAGTAGTTACATAAAGAGCTTTTGCCTAATTTCTGGAAATCTTTTAATTCACTAAAAAAATTAACTACATTTCTAGTTATTATGTGTAAAAATTTTGCTAAGGGCTTTCATCATCTCTAATCTTCAAATAACCTGTGTCACATTATTTTACAGAAGAGGAAAGCTTAGGAAAGGTTACATACTCTGGCCAATGTTTGCTTTTCTGAGGCAGACTGAAGGAGGAGCAGTCATTTTCAGCCATGAGGCAAAATGAGGTTGAAAACCACACATAAGGAAGAAGGAACAGAATGGAGACTAGAACACTGGGAACATTATGGAACCACTGTAACCAGCTATAGATTACCTACCTCTGGGTTTCTTCTTCTGTAAGTAAAATATACTCCTATTTGTGTAAGCCACTATAGTCAGCATTGTTACAGAGGCTCTGAGTAATCCCTAAGTGATAGCCACAAACTCAGAAATATGGCTAGACTTAACCAGCCTTCTTACAAAGAGCAGTAAGGCAAAAATGACACATAACTGCTAAGTCGGAAGAAGAAAAGTTATCACTATTTCACATTTATAATAAAACTAATTTCAGGAACCCAAAGATTCAGCGGCAACTTCATTTCGATATCATCTTCTCAGAAACTGCAGGAAGTAATTAAGCACTAGTGCAACAGCAGATAGAAACTAAATTACTACTCTTCCTTTCCAGCGGTTCTCAACTGTGGGTCGAGACCCCTTTGGGGGTCAAACGACCCTTTCACAGGGGTTGCCTAAGACCATCCTGGATATCAGATATTTACATTACAATTCATAACAGTAGCAACATTACAGTTATGAAGTAGCAATGAAAATAATTTTATGGTTGGGTCACAACATGAGGAACTATTTAAAGGGCCAGAAGGTTGAGAACCACTGCTTTAGACCAAGGGTCACAAGCTGGCAGCCCATAAAGCCTATTCTAACCCATAGGCCATTCTATTTCATAAACTGCAGAAAAAATTTCACAAAAAATCCAAATTTTTCTTAAAAATGTAAAAGATGTGACAACACTGGACTGGATGGGCAATAATTAGCTGGAATAAATGTAAATAATAAGTTTACTCTTTGCACTGGAGATCTCTCCAGTTCTACATACTCCTGTGCCCATACAGCTTTATTCATTGGCATTACTTGCCTGACTTTTTTTTTTTTAGATTTTTTTCCCATTATTGATTAAGGTATTACAAATGTGTCCTTATCCCCCCA
>NW_005871474.1:277167-295905 GCF_000147115.1 Myotis lucifugus
ATGCATACAAGTCCTTTAGTTGATCACTCCCCCTTAGCCCCACCCTCCCCTGCCTTCCCTCTGAGGTTTGAGCATCTGATAGATGCTTCTGTCTCTAGATATATTTTTGTTCATTGGTTTATGTTGGTCATTATAATCCACAAATGAGTGAGATCATGTGATATTTACCTCTCTCTGACTTATTTCACTTATCATAATGCTCTCCAACTCCATCCATGCTGCTGCAAATGGTAGGAGTTCCTTCCTTTCTACAGCAGCATAGTATTCCATTGTGTAGATGTGCCAAAGTTTTTTAATCCACTCATCTGCTGATGGGCACTTAGGCTGATTCCAAATCTTAGCTATTGTAAATTGTGCTGCTATGAACATAGGGGTGCATATGTCCTTTCTGATTGGTGTTTCTGATTTCTTGGGATATATTCCTAGAAGTGGGATCACTGGGTCAAATAGGAGTTCCATTTTTATTTTTTTGAGAAAACTCCATACTGTTCTCCACAGTGGCTGCACCAGTCTGCAGTCCCACCAGCAGTGCACAAGGGTTACTTTTTATCTGCATCCTCTCCAGCATTTGTCATTTGTTGATTTGTTGATGATAGCCATTCTGACAGGTGTGAGATGGAACCTCATTGTCATTTTGATCTGCATCACTCGGATGCTTAGTGACTTTGAGCATGTTTTCATGGGTCTCTTGGCCTTCCTTATGTCTTCTTTCGAAAAGTATCTATTGAGGTCCTTTGCCCATTTTTTTATTGGGTTGTTTGTCTTCCTTTTGTTAAGTTGTATGAGTTCCCTGTAAATGTTGGAGATTAAACCCTTAACAGAGATATCATTGGCAAATATCTTCTCCCATGCAGTAGGTTTTCTTGTTTTGTTGATGGTTTCTTTTGCTGTGCAGCTTTTTATTTTGATGTAGTCCAATCTGTTTATTTTCCCTTTAGTTTCCATTGCTCTAGGAGTGCTATCAGTGAAGAAATTGCTTTGGCATATGTCTGAGATTTTGCTGCCTTTGGATTCCTCTAATATTTTTATGGTTTCCCTTCTTATGTTTAAGTCCTTTATCCATTTTGAGTTTATTTTTGTGTATGGTGTAAGTTGGTGGTCTAGTTTCATTTTTTTTGCATGTGTCTGACCAAATTACCCAGCACCATTTATTGAAGAGAATGTCTTGACTCCATTGTATGTTCTTGACTCCTTTGTCAAATATTAATTGAGCATAGTGGTTTGGGTCAATTTCTGGGTTCTCAATTCTATCCCATTGATCTATATGTCTGTTCTTGTGCCAGTACCAGGCAGTTTTGAGAACAGTGGCTTTGTAATACAGCTTGATATCTGGTATTGAGATCCCTCATACTTTGTTCTTTCTCAGGATCGCTGTAGCTATTCGGGTGGTTTTTTTTGTTTTGTTTTGTTTTTATTCCAGATGAATTTTTGGAGAGTTCTTTCTAGATCTGTGAAATATGCTGTTGGTATTTTAATGGGGAGTGCATTGAATCTATAGATTGCTTTGGGTAGTATGGACATTTTAATGATGTTGATTCTACCAATTCATGAACACGGTATGTTCTTCCATCTGTTTATGTCTTCCTCTATCTCTTTTTTCAAAGTTCTGTAGTTTCCCGCATACAGGTCTTTAACCTCCTTAGTTAAGTTTATTCCTAGGTATCTTAATTTTTTTGGTGCGATAGTAAATAGGATTGCTTTTTTAGCCTCTCTTTCTGTAAGTTCACTATTGGTGTATAGAAATGCCATAGATTTCTTGGCGTTAATTTTGTATCCTGCTACATTGCCAAATTCATTTATTAAGTCTAATAATTTTTTGATGGAGTCTTTAGGGTTTTCTATGTACAGTATCATGTCATCTGTGAATAAGGACAGTTTTACTTCTTCTTTTCCAATTTGGATGCCTTTTATTTCTTCTTCTTATCTGATCACAATGGCTAGTACCTCTAGTACTATATCGAACAAGAGTGGTGAGAGTGGGCATCCCTGTCTTGTTCCTGTTCTTAGGGGAAATGGTTTTAGTTTTTGCCCATTGAGTATGATGTTGGCTGTGGGTTTGTCAAATATGGCTTTTATTATGTTGAGGTATGATCCTTCTATTTCCACCTTGCTGAGTTTTTATCAAGAAAGGGTGCTGGATTTTGTCAAATGCTTTTCTGCATCAATTGATATGACAATGTGATTTTTACCTCTCAATTTGTTTATGTGATGTATCACATTTATTGATTTGCGGATATTGTACCATCTTTACATCCCTGGGATAAAACCTACTTGGTCATGGTGTATGATCTTTCTGATGAACTGCTGGATCCGATTTGCTAGAATTTTGTTGAGGATTTTGGCATCTATGTTCATGAGAGATACTGGCCTGTAATTCTCTTTCACTGTGTTGTCTTTATCTGGTTTTGGTATTAGGGCAGTGATGGCAAACCTATGACACGCGTGTCAGAGGTGACAGGCGAACTCATTTTGGGTGACATGCATCGACAGAGACAAAAAATTGCATAATTCAAATATTTGTCTCTCAAAACGGCCAGAGTTGGGTATCACTCGAGTAATATTATTACTCACATTATTCATGATCAATAATGCAATTCTAAAACCGGATGTAAACATGTACATCGGTGTTGCGTAGCAAAGATACATAGTGAAAACATCCAAGATACACTGTTCCAATATTGACATTACTATGAAAAGGTTAAGAATTGCACTATAAAGAGATTAATCTTTACTGATGACATTTTATTTTTACTCGAGTGACAAAATGCCCAATTCTGGAAACGGCCTCGTTATTGTCAACATGTGCCTCGGGTAAGCTTCCTGTGCGTTCGGGTGCATTCGGCAAACGGACGCACTTGATCGCCACGTTTGTTAGGAGACAGGAGTGGGAGGGTTAGAAGAAAAAGATATATAGTGCAACAGTGCTTGACGAGACATTCTGCGTGTCAGATAATTGATTACAGCACCATATATTTGTTGGTTATACATACTATCTTTGAATTGTTTTGCACCGGGAGTCAGTGCAACAACACTGCAAAAAGTTAATAGGTAAGAAACCTATCAACCTTTTATAAAAAACGCCGTGATTTATATTTATTTATTTTTGCAGCCTTGTGATGGAGAATCAAAAAAATAAGAAAGCAAGATTGAATGATAAAGGAAGTGGAAGTAGCAGTAGCCGACCCTTTCAAGACATATGGACCGAGATGTACAGGATTGTTGACAGAAACAACAGGTCATTGTGCATACTGTGTAATGAAACGGTAGTAAGCAGAATGTGGAATGTAAAGAGACATTTTGAAACTAATCATTGTCAGCTCTTGAAAAAAAGTATCGATGAAAGGAAGGAATACATTTCTAGGCAGCTACACCTCTATAAAAGTTAATCAAATGCCATCATTAATTCGTAAGATGCTCTACAAACTTAACATCAGCAAGTTACTGTATTGCTCACTCCATAGCTCAGCATGGAAAAGCCCTCAGTGACGGAGAATTTATTAAGGAAAGATTTCTAAGATGTGCACCAGCTCTATTTCACAATATGAAAAATAAAGATGATATTATTAAAAGAATTTCTGAGTTACCACTCAGGAGAAATACTATCAAAGACAGAATAATAGATCTTAACAAAAACATACAACATCAATTAAAAAAAGACTTAAATAGTTGTAAATATTTTTCGATTTCTCTTGATGAAACTACTGATGTCACATCAAATGCTCGGTTGGCCATTATTGCTAGATATTCTGATGGTCTCACAATGAGAGAAGAGTTGATAAAGTTAGAATCAGTGCCAATAAGTACAACAGGAAACAAAATATGTAAGGTTGTTATAAAAACATTCAATGACCTAAACATTGATATCTCTAAAACTGTGCCAGTCACGACAGATGGGGCACCAAATATGGTGGGGAAAAATGTGGGATTCCTGAAATTGTTTATGGAAGCTATTAGACATCCACTTGTACCTTTTCATTGCATTATCCATCAGGAGGTGTTGTGTGCCAAATCGGGATTCTCAGAATTCAATGATTTAATGTCAGCTGTAACAAAAATTGTGAATTTTATAGCTTCTTGACAAGCGAGAATTTTCTGCACTTTTACAGGAAGTTGATTCAACCTACAGTGGACTACTGATGTTCAATAATGTGAGATGGCTGAGTCGAGGTAAAGTACTTGAGCGATTTGTGGAGTGCTTTGAAAAAATTATGGTATTTATTGAGAAGGAGGATCTGGCAAACTTTCCTCAGATCAATGATCATAAGTGGGTCAGTAATCTGGTGTTTTTTAAAGATCTCTCTGTTCATATGAATGAACTGAACTTAAAATTACAAGGTTTTGGCAAAAGTATTGATGTTATGTTTGGATACATCAAATCTTTTGAAAGTAAACTTAAAATTTTCAAGTGAGATATTGAAACTAAACTTATAAGTATTTTCCTTGGATAAAAAAGTATTTCGAGAAGGCCACTACAACGAGTGTAATGGAGTCCATGCTTATGTACCAGAATATAGTAAACTCGTTATTTGAACAGTTCAGCGAAAGATTCAACCAATTTAGAAGCCTAGAACAGACCATTAAAATAATTAAGTATCCGAATGTAGTTGTTTACAGTACTTTGGAATTAAAGGATTTCCAATGGATGCAAATTGACAATTTAGAGATGCAACTTGCAGATTTTCAAGGTAGCGTTTGGACTCATGTGTTTGTCGACTTAAGGTCGAAACTTGAAAATCTGGAACGAAATCGTTTGAATAATGAAGAAGAGTGCAACTACGAACAAGAAATTTTGAGTGCTTGGAACAGAGTACCTGACACTTTTAGTGACATAAAAAATCTAGCAATGGCTTTGCTAACAATTTTTTCATCAACATATTTTTGTGAGACTTTGTTCTCAGCATTAAATAATATTAAAACGAACAAAAGAAACCGGCTAACAGGTGAAGTTAGTGGCGCTTGCTTGGCCTTGAAGTGCACCAAGTATGAACCTGCAATCGAAGAATTAGCAGACAAACTTCAGCACCAAAAAAGTCACTAATTTCTAGTTTTCGTACCATTTGATTATCATTGTTATTATTATTTTTTTTCCTAAACGTACATTGTTTTTCTGTTTTTGTTCATTTTATACATATTTTTGGTTAATTTTTCTTTGTTAAATGGCATTTAAATATATAAAATGTCAAAATTATAAATCTATTTTTACTATGGTTGCAAATATAAAAAAAAAATTATGAATATTTCTATATGTGACACGGCACCAGAATTAAGTTAGGGTTTTTCAAAATTTTGACACGCCGAGCTCAACAGGTTCGCCATCACTGTATTAGGGTGATGCTGGCTTCATAGAATGCGCTTGGAAGTGTTCCTTTCTCTTGAATATTCTGGAATAGTCTGAGGAGGATAGGTTTTAGTTCTTCCTTGAATGTTTGGTAAAACTCCCCTGTGAAGCCGTCTGGCCCCAGGTGTTTGTTTGCTAGAAGCTTTTTGATGACTGCTTCAATTTCTTCCATAGTTATCAGCCTATTCAGGTTTTTAGATTTGTCCTGATTGAATTTTGGAAGGTTTTATTTTTCTAGGAATATGTCCATTTCCTCCAGGTTGTCTAGTTTGTTGGAATAGAGTTGTTCATAGTATTTTTTAACAATCCTTTGTGTTTCTGTGGGGTCTGTTGTTATTTCGCCTCTTTCATTTCTGATTTTGTTTATTTGGGTCCTCTCTCTTTGCTTCTTGGTTAGCCTGGTTAGAGGTTCATCAATCCTGTGTATCCTTTCAAAGAACCAGCTCTTGGTTTCATTGATCTTTTGTATTGTCTTTTTGGTCTCTATGTCATTTATTTCTGCTTTAATCTTTATTATTTCCTTCCTTCTGGATACTGTGGGCTTTTCTTATTGCTCTCTTACTAATTCTTTAAGTTGCAAGGTTAGATAATTTATTACCAGTTTTTCTTGTTTTTTGAGGTAAGCCTGTAGAGCTATGAACTTCCCTCTCAAGACTGCTTTCATTGTATCCCATAGATTGTTGTTTTCATTGTCATTTGTTTCCAGAATTCTTTCTATTTCTTCTTTGATCTCTTTGGTGCGGGAAGCCGGTCCATCCTTGCTGCTTGACACAGTCGCTGCAGGGAAGAAACATCTACACAGCTTATGTTTCAAGGGACCTGGCATATATGGCATACTGTTCTTAATATGTTTGCTCCCCTTCTTAGCGCTATGTGTTTTAACCAGGGTCACCTCTCCGGAAAAGGTTGTTTCCCTAGGTGGGGATTTTTATCAGTAAAACCCCTTAACTAAGTGCCAGGCGGGTAGTTAATCACTTTAACTACAAACAATCACGCTTAAGCTACATAATCTTTACTCCCTGGAATGGAGATAAGAAACGCCCTAACCTTTGAAATAGAATGGATAGGATTAAAATCAACTGGTATAAATATAGATGTAACAAGACAACAGGACAGAACCTGGCTGGAGAACCTAGGGAGAGAACATGGCTAAAGAACCTGGCTGGAGAACCTAGCGAGAGAACATGGCTAAAGAACCTGTATAGAACTTGGCTGGAGATCCTGGACAGAACCTGGCTGGAGAACCTGGCTAGAACCTGGCCACAGAACCTCCCTATGATGATCACCTGAACGCTGTCTCCATGTCATTCCTTCTTCGCCGACTCTGTCCACACCTTTGGGAACCCCTGGACCTGATGGGGTTAGACTCCAACACTTTGGTAATCCAATCATTGTTTAATAGCATGCTATTTAGCCTCCAAGTGTTTGATTTTTTTTCATTGTTTTTATTGTAATTGATTTCTAGTTTTATGCCACTGTGATCTGAGAAGATGCTTGTTATGATTTCTATCCTCTTGAATTTGAAGAGACTTTGCCTGTGTCCTAATATGTGGTCTATCTTTGAAAATGTCCCGTGTGCACTGGAGAAAAATGTACACTTTGTAGCTTTAAGGTAAAATATTCTGAAGATGTCAATTAAGTCCATCTGATCTAGTGAGTCATTTAGGATTGCTGTTTCTTTGCTGATTTTTTGTTTAGAGGATTTATTCAGTGGTGTCAGTGCAGTATTAACGTCCCCTACCATGACTGTATTGCTATTGATCTCTCCCTTGATATCTTCCAGAAGTTGTTTTATATATTTGGGTGCTCCTGTATTGGGTGCATATATGATTACCAAAGTTATATCTTCTTGTTGAATTGCTCTCTTTAGTATTATATAGTGGCCTTCCTTATCTCTTGTTACGGCCTTTACTTTGAGGTCTATTTTGTCGATATAAGTAATGCAACCCCAACTTTTTTCTCATTTCCATTTGCCTGAAAAATTTTTTTTCCATCCCTTCAACTCTCAGTCTGTGTGAATCCTTTGTTCTGAGTTGGGTCTCTTGCAGACAGCAAATATATGGTTCATGTTTTCTTACCCATTCAGCTACCCTATGTTTTTTGATGGGAGCATTTAATCCATTTATATTTAATGTTATTATTGATAAGTACATGTTTGTTGTCATTTTTATTAATGTTTCTGTTTCTTCTTGCCTTTCTGTTTCTTATTTTTACAGCAGTCCCTTTAGCATTTCTTGCATTGCTGGCTTGGTGGTAATAAACTCTCTTAGCCCTTCTTTGTCTGTGAAGCTCCTGATTCCACCTTCTATTTTGAATGATAGCCTTGGTGGGTATAGTAATCTTGGGTTCAGGCCCTTGCTTTGGATCACTTTGTGTATTTCATTCCATTCCCTTCTGGCCTGGTGTGTTTCTGTTGAGAAATCAGTTGACATTCTAATTGGAGATCCCTTATAGGTAACTTTCTGTTTCTCTCTGGAAGCCTTTAAGATTCTTACTTTGTCGTTGGTGTTTGCCAATTTAATTATGATGTGTCTTGGTGTCGGTCTTTTGAGGTTCATCTTGTTTGGGACTCTATGTACTTCTTGGACTTGCGTAGTTTTTTTCTTGCCAGTATCAGGGAAGTTTTCTGTCATTATTTCTTCAAACAGGTTTTCTATTCCTTGCTTCTCTTCCTCTCCTTCTGGTATCCCTATTAGGCGAATGTTGTTTCATTTTGTGTTGTCCCAGAGCTCCCTTAGGCTCTCCTCTTGCTTTTTAAATTTTCTTTCCAGTTGCTGCTGTGTTTTTGTGTTTTTTCCTACCTTGTCTTCTAATTCGCTGGTGTGGTCCTCAGCCTCTTCTAGTTTACTGTTTAAGCCTTCCATTGTGTTCTTTATTGCAGTTATGTCATTCTTCATTTCCTATTGGTTCCTTTTCATGTTGGTGACATTCTCTTTCAGCTCCTTATAATTCTCATTGAGTTGTGTGTATTTGTCATTGAGTTGTGTGTATTTGTCAGCCAGCTGTCTGAGCATCCTTATAACCATTACTCTGAATTCTTTCTCTGATATGTTACTAGCCTCAATTTCATTTAACCCTCTTTCTAGAGATTCCTTTTTCTTTCCTTTGGGGATTGCTTTTTTGTCTTCCCATGTTTTGCTGTAATGTTTTAATTGTAAATCCGTTTGCTTTGCTACCCAGGTTCTTTTGGGGATGGTGCTACTGGTGTGATCTCTCAAGTCTCCTGGGCTTGATAATCTAGCGTAGCTCCCTACTTGAGCTATTTGGGTTTTCTTAATATAGGCTTGCGAGCTGGAAAAGCGCAACTGTGGTGTCTAGAAGTCAGCAGCCGTGGGAGGGGGGTGTCCCAATTTTTGCTGTCTTGAGCCCTTGGTTGAAATCATGCATGCCCAGCGGGGATTCACAGTGGCACCCAGGAATCATCTGTTGGGGTGGTGGGCCTCAGGAGGCCTGCGCTCTGGAAAGGCGTGAGTGTGGTGTCCAGAGTTCTGCAGTTTTGGGGTGGGCCGACTCAGCTTTTGTTGCTGCCTCCGTGGTTGGATACACACACCCCCCGTGGCGGCTCACAGGGACACCCACAGTGCGTTTGCCAGCAGGGTGTACTGACATACTCTGAAGGGCCCTGGCGCTGAAGCCACGGGATTGCGGTGTCTGGGGGCAGGTATCCCAGAAGAGGGAATTCAGCGTTTCTACAGACCAGCAGTGCACCCGTTTGTATAAGTGCGTGCCCAACAGGGGCTCACGGCAGCGCCCAAGGGCTGCCTGTGGAGGGGTGGGCTTGTGAGGCCTGCATGCTGGAAAAGCGTGTGCCTGTAGTGTACAGAGTTCTGCAGCTGTGGGGTGGGAAGACTCAGTTTTTGTTGCTGCACCTGTGGTGGATAGGTGCATGCTCCCAGTGACGGCTCACAGGGGCACCCGCAGTTCCTTTGCCAACGCGGTGGCGCACTGAAGCACTCTGAAAGGCCCTGGCACTGAAGCCGCATAATCGAGGTGTCTGTGGGCAGGTGTCCAGGATGAGTGAATTCAGAATTTCTACTGCCAGGGGAGTGCATCCCTGTTTGTGCAAGATCACACCCAGCCGGGGCTCACAGCAGCTTCCCAGAGTGCCCTATGGATAGATGGGCTCAGGGTGCCTGTTCCTTGGAAATGCGGGACTGTGGCAGTGCCTTTGTCAGAGCAGAGCTCTGACGCACTCTGAGGGGCCCTGGCACTGAGGTTGCGCAGCTGGGTTGCCTGTGGGCAGTTATTCAGGAAGAGGAAATTCAGAATTTCTACTGTGGGGCAGCATGCCTGTGTCTGTACAAAACACCCAGTGGGGGTACACAGTAGCTCCCAAAAGCTGCCTATGGAGTGGTGTGCCCTGGAAGTCTGCGCACTGGAAACGCACGAATGTGGTGTCCGGAGGTCTGCTGCTGGGGAGGGGGGAAGTTGCACTTACTGCTGTGGGAGAGGTGCACCTTTGGAGGTGGAGGTCCTAGGGTCCACGGGTCTGCAGGTGGGGCAGCAGGATTTTGGCTGGAGTGACTGCCGGGTTGCGGGCAGTGTGCAAGGCCTGTCTGGGTGGTGGTGCTGTTGAGTTCCTAGAAGAGGCCACTCTCCCCTTCAAGATGGCATGGGCTCCATCTGGGGAGTGCCCATAGCGGTGGTAGTCTCTCCCTGTCCAAGAGAGCCTGGTCTGCCAGCCCCCGCTGCTCCTGCCAGATTTAAATGTCCCTCACTCACTCGCACACACATCACACACTCTCCTTTCATCCCCTCACTCACTCACATCCTCTCCCTCACCTCCGTCCTGCCAGCCACCATCTTTTTCTCTCTCCCTACTTGCCTGACTCTTATGCCGGTATGGCTCAGTTTGTTGAAGTGTCATCTCATGCACCGAAGAGTCACAGGTTTGATTTCCAGTTAGGGCACATACCCAGGTAGCAGGTTCAACCCCCAGTCAGGGCATGTATAGAATCAATGTTTCTCCCTCACATCGATGTTTCTCTCTCTCTGTCTCTCCCTTCCTCTCTAAAATCAACTTATCTTTGGGTAAAATAATATATATGTACATAGATCATAGAGCCATATGCATATCATTGACTTTTCTTTCATTTTGAAAATAATAGTACATCTTGAAGACAGTAAAACATATAGCTACAAATGAAACTCTGAAAATGTTCTCAATCATCAGAATCAGATATCTTAGAAAATCATAAAACAGATCAACCACTGTCTTTACCTTTCATAACAGCCTGAAGTGAAGCAACTTCTTCTCTCCACTGTCTTTTTACTTCATCTATAGCTTCTTGTTTGGTATTCTCAGAGACTGTGGCAATGGCCTTGATATTCTCCATCTCTGCTTGGGCTTCCCACAGCTGTGTTCGAAGGTGTCCCAAATCATCTTGTGCAGCTTGTAACACTGCATTTTGTCTCTTCAAATCCTCTGGAAGAAAAGTAAAACACTTTCCATTATGGAGGGGCTCACTTTTACCAGACTGGCACTGCAATGAAGAAACAAAGCATTTAAACTTATAATGTTAACATCGTAATGAATAAGTTAAGCATTAAATTGAAAAATGAAATTGAAAGCTAGAAAATAAAATCATTTTAATAAAGATTTAAGGTATGCTGGATATCAAAAATCAATTATTAACTATGTAACCAGATAAAGATTCAGGCCATAGTTTTAGAGCTAAATGATCTTACTTAATCTCTATGGCCTCCATTCCACACCTTACAAACTCCCACCTGAGAAGGCTGTTTTAATGATAAAACAATTTATTGAAAATGCTTACTAGTACAGTACCTTGCACAAGTAGACATTCAAGAAATGGTTCATAAAAGAAAGCATGGCAGTTACTAGATCCAAATTTTTAAAGTTATAATTAATTTATCAGCACTCCCTTACCATCTATCTATTTAAAACCCAGAACAACCAAACAACCACCAGGGGGCGCACACGGAACATGGCGGGCATCGGCTGCAGGCAGCAGAGTGTGGAACATGGCGGGTGGCAGCCGTGGTGGGATGGTGGAGAGCGGGGGCGCCCGACCAAGGCGGGGCGCCAGTCGCTGTCATTGGGGCAAGCTTGTGGTGGTTACTGAAAATTCTTTGCTCCCGTGCGCTGCAGTCCCGCCTGGCGCTCACACCTGCTGCTGGCGCTGGCCCTACTCACACCTGCTGCCAGCCCCGATCGCTTGGCGCCAGTCCCAATCACTCTGCACCGTCAGCAGGTACAAGCGGCGACTGCTGGCCCCAATCACCCCTGAGGGATTCTCCACCTCCCCCTGCTCCTGAGGGGCGACCTGGGCAGCAGCTGACACTTGCACCCACTGGCAGCGCCAGCCCTGCTTGCACTCGCTGATGGCGCTGGCCCCAATCGTTCCACACCATCACTGGGTGCGAGAGAGGCTGGCGCCATCAGTGTGTGGGCAGCAGGAGCAGGGCTGCCGACAAACAGGGGACCAGGGCCACAGCGGGAGGGGCTGGGTAGGGGCGTGGAGATGGGCCAAGACCTGCCCCTGTGCCCACCGCATCCTCGTAGCCCACAGTTCCTTTCAAGGTGCACGAATTAGTGCACTGGGCCCCTAGTCTCTTAAATATTAAGTTGATCTGATGTGCCTACTACATGATTTAAGCCTAGGTAAGACATGTTTGGCTAAACTGTCTTCCAAAAAAGAGGAACCTACCAACAGTATATAGGGGTGTTTCTTTTTCCCATACCCTTACCAATAACCACTATTTCCCATTTTCTAAAATTCTTGCCAACATCATAAGTAGAATATGGTAATAGTTTTAATGTATACTTCCCTATTGAGAGAGAGAGGTTGAGTATCTTTTCATACAATTACTAATGACAGTATTTCCTCTTTGGTGATATCCTTTACTGTTTCTCTAATAAATTATTTTTCTTCTAATTTCAAAGAGAATTTTATATATACTGGATAGTAACTCTATCTTCTCTTACAAACTTTCCCAGCCAACTTCTTTTTCTTATCTATTGACATCTAAAAGTTATGAGACACTTATGCAAAAAAACAGTTCATCTTTTTAAAACCATCAATTTCCTTTACAGAGCACACTAACTAAGCCAAATAGCCATAAAGACAATTTGATTTAAGATCTAACTCTACTGCTAACCAGCTGTATGATTTTAAGGGACTCACAACCCTTTAAGCCAGGATAGGCAACACTCTTCTGTATAAAGTTATAAGCACTGTACTTGAAAATCAAATAGATATTATCAATTAAAGAACTTTTAAAAGTGAAGATATTCATGATTATCAAACAATCAGAAGAATTAACAATCTGGTTCTAAATAAGGGGGTTGGGGGAACCTAGTCATGCTAATTTTAAGTAAAGTCATTTAAAAAATCTTTAGTCTCTTAACATCAGTTTCACATCACTTTGTTCCCACTATTAAAATATTTTGAAACACTAGCCAAACACAATTATAACATTAATTGAAGAAAGTAATTATCTAAAGTATCTTGAAGAAAAAAAACGGGTATCTAGCCCTCGCCGGGTGTGGCTCAGTTGGTTAGTGTCATCCTATGCACTGGAAGGTCGTGGTTTGGATTCCTGGTCAGGGCACATACCTAGGTTGCAGGTTCCATTCCCAGTCAGGGAACGCAGGGGAGGCAACTGATGTATCTCTCACACCAATTGTTTCTCTCTCTCTCCCCCCCTTCCTCTGTCTCTAAAATCAATTTATTTTTAAAAAAAATAGTTTGAGCAGTGGCAGTATCACAGCCAATGAGGTTTATCCCAGGCATGATTATTGCTAATTGAAAAAAATAAAAACAAAATAAAATAGAAAAACAGATATCTAAGAAATTATGGTAGGTATGTGACCAGGAATGACTCAAAAAAAACTGAATAAAGGCATAAACACATGAAGCCACAAAAATATATGTATCTACTCTATATTCTAAACGTTAAATTGTTTCATAAGATGTGAAATAAAAGAAAAATCATTATTTCTGAAGTACTTTATTCATTTCTGAGAACTACAATTTTGTCAAGGTTAAAGTTTATGTACTTAACACCTCTTCATGTTAATTATCCCTGCAACTTTTTTAATCCTCACCCGAGGATATTTTTCCATTGATTTTTAGAGAGAGTGGAAGAGAGAGGCAAAGACAGAGAGAAATATTGATGTGAGAGAAACATATCAGTTGGTTCCCTCCTGCACACCCCTGACCAAGGCCTGGGCTGGGGAGGAGCCTGCAAGAGAGGTATGTGCCCTTGATCAGGATCCAATCCGGACCCTTCGAACCGCAGGCCAATGGTCTATCCACTGAGGCAAACCGGCTAAGGCATCAGCTGTTAATCTTATTGAGGTTCCCTTATAAAGTTGTTTTTTTCCGGCTCCTTTTATATTTTCATCTTTGGGTTTCAACATTTTTACTATAATGTGCCTGTATGTGGATCTCTCTGCACATCTAAAAGCTTCCTAAGTTCAATGTATTTCTTAAATGTGTAAGTTACTGCTTTTCATCAAATTTGGGAAATTTTCAGCCATTTATCTCAAATATTTTTTCTATATTTTTCTTACCTCTCATTCTGGCATTCCCATTACATCTATGTTAGCACACTTAATGATATCCCACACTTCTATGAGGCTCTGTTCATTTTTCTATTTTCTTCCTGTTCTTCAGACTGAATAATCTTCAGTGACCTAATCTTCCAGTTAACCAATTCTTTCTTCTGCTAGCTCAAATCTACTGTTGAACCCCTACAGTGAAATTTTTTACTTTATTATTAGATTTTTCAAATCCAGAATTTCCATTTGGTTGTTACAATTTCTCTTTATTGATATTCTCAATTTGATGAAACATTGTCACTCTTTACTTCTTTCAGGATGGATTTCTTCAGTTCTTTAAACATACTTATGACTTGAAGTCTTTACCTGTTAAATCGGGTCACCCTCACAGACACTGCATGCTTTTTTCCCTTTGTATAGGTCAGTTTCCTATTTATTTCATATCTACTAAATATGTTTATGAAAATAAGATTTTTTATAATATATTGCAGCAACTCTAGTACTGGTTCATCATCACCCCTTTCCTGGCTTGTTATTGTTGTCTGCTACTTATTTTTTTAGTGGTTGGCTAGGCTATTTTAGTAAAATCTACTTCTCCCCCTTTCCCCACCTCAGTGTGTAGCCTCTGATGTTGCTCCTCAGAAGGTACAGCCTTGGGCACATGCAGTCACTCTAGGACAGTGGTTCTCAACCTTCCTAATGCCACGACCCTTAATACAGTTCCTCATGTTGTGGTGACCCCCAACCATAAAATTATTTTCATTGCTACTTCATAACTGTAATTTTGCTACTGTTATGAATCGTAATGTAAATATCTGATATGCAGGATGTATTTTCATTGTTACAAATTGAACATAATGAAAGCATAGCGATTAATCACAAAAACAATATATAATTATATATGTGTTTTCTGATGGTCTTAGGTGACCCCTGTGAAAGGGTCGTTCGACCCCCAAAGGGTCGCAACCCACAGGTTGAGAACCGCTGCTCTAGGATGAGTTTTTATAGGGATCCCTTTTGAGTGTCTCTTTCCCTAACTACATCCATTTGTAAACCCCCACTTAAATGCTGGTGCTCTTCTGAGTGACATATCTGCTCTAACAACGGGGCACTTAAGTTGGGGAGATGGAGTGGCAGCCTCTGGTCTTCTGGGGTTGCTTCTGCCAGCATGGAACCTCCACCCTACAAACAAGCCAGGGCAATTGTGATTACGCTGCACCCAAAGTAGAGCCTCCGTCCTAGTAGAGCAGGGGCTGGTGGAAAAAGGACCTCCTAGCCACACTCAACTGAGACTTTACCTGTACATCTGGTGGGGGGAGAAACAGAGGGAGGATGATTCTGGAGCCTTCAACTGTAAACTGGGGAAAGAGAGATCTGTGTTCCTGCCATCATCTCCCTAAAATAGTTCCCAATACACCAAGCTGGGAGCAGTGAGGGAGGGAGTGGTTCATGGATCAAATGCCAGTCTCTCTGTTTTTACCAAGATTTAGCAGATTTTCCTGAAGAAATGTATCATTTGCTGTATGCTGTAGGACCACTCTAAAGACTTCAAATGGATGTTTTAAAAAATAATTTTCACTGGTTTTCCTGGGAAGTGGGCCTATGAAGTGCCTCACATTACCATGCTAGATATGAAACTCTCAAACTTATGATTTACATATTTCAGTATGTATCTCTAAAAGGACTATGTTATAAAAATACAGATAAAATCTACCACATTAACTGTTTTGGATTTTTTTTGGCTAATCCTCACCCAGGGATATTTTTCCATTGCTTTTAGATAGAGTGGGAAGGAAGGAGGGAGGGAGCTTCAACCCATGTACCAACAGGTTACTGGTTCAATTCCCAGTCAGGGCACATGCCTGGGTTGCAGGCTCGATCCCCAGTAGGGGGTGTGCAGGAGGCAGCTGATCAATGATATTTCTCTCTCATCAATGTTTCTATCTCTCCCTCTCCATTCCTCTCTCTCTAAAATCAATAAAATAAAACTAAATAAAATATGCTGAGTCTTCCTTTGAGATGAATATATAGTAGTCAGCCTTAACTGCAGGAGATACATTCTAAGATCCACAGTGGATGCCTGAAACCATAGATAGTACCAAACCCTATATATACTATTTTGTCCTATACATACTAGTGCATACCTTTTCATTTAAAGGAAGCACTTTATGGCTTCTCTTTGGCATATCTGAATTGCCAGCATCACTATTCTTGCACATTAGGGCCATTAGTAAGTCAAATATGGGTTACTTGAACACAAGCATTGTGATACCTTGACAGTTGATAACCAAGATGGCTACTAAGTAACTAATGGGCAAGTAGCACATATAGCATGGATATATTGGGCAAAGGGATGAATCACATCCTGGGAGGGATGGAGCAGTATAGTGCAAAATTTCATCACACCACACAGAAAAGTATACAATTTAAAACATCCATTTTTTATTTCTGGAATTTTCTATCAAATATTTCTGGACCGCAGTTGACTTCAGGTAACTAAAACTGTGGAAAGTGAAATTGTGGATATAGAAGAACTACTGTTTTTAAAAAAAGGCACATTTTTGGTTTCTTGGGTATAGAGTTTCTCATCAGAGATCAAGCTTTTTAAAATTCTATTGCTCAAAGCTATTATATCTTTACCTATTATATTGCTTGATCTAGCAATTGCTATAATGTTAAATGTCTGTGTGTACATTTATTAATTTCTTCTTAGTTCTATCACCTTTTGTTTTACATGATGTATCATGGCTATTTTGTAAGGTGCATAAAAGTTCATAATTATTACATTTTCTTGGTAGACAATTTCTTTCATTATAAGAACCTTCTATATACCTTCAATGTTTTCTGTCATTAAGCCCCAATCTTGTTATTATTGCCTCATTTGCTTTACTTTCTTCTCTAAAAAAAAAAAAAGTGAAGCAGGAAATCTTTTGGTTTAGTTTTTTATAGTCAGATTTATCAGTATCTATGATTAGTATTGTTTCTTATATCCTATATATTCACCCTATGTTTACTTTTTTAAAAAAATATATTTTATTGATTTTTTTACAGAGAGGACGGGAGAGGGATAGAAAGTTAGAAACATCGATGAGAAACATTGACCAGCTGCCTCCTGCACACTCCCCACTGGGGACTGGAATTGAACCTGGGACCCTTGAGTCTGCAGGCTGACGCTCTATCCACTGAGCCAAACCGGTTAGGGCATCTATGTTTACTTTTTTTCATGTAAATGTTATCTTTAATAGTTCTTTTGGTGATTCATGTGGATAATAAATGCTCCTAGTTTTTCTATGCCTGAAATACCTATTTTGTTCTCACTCTTGAACAATTCTGCTGCATATAAAATTTCAGATGGACAGTTATTTTTTCTCTACACTTTGAAAATCTTATTTCATTGTCTCCTGGTGTCTATTTTGTTTGTGTGGTCTCTCCTGCTAGCAAATTGCTTCCTCTCTCTGGTAACTTTCAACATTTTATTTTCATTCTTGATGATCTACAGTTTAAAATGTGTCAAAGTTTGAATTTATTGTTATTTTCCCTGCTCAGTATTTATGTTGAAGACTCACTTTTTTTCTTAGTGCTTGAAAAAATCTCAGTGATTATCTCCTCAAATATTCTCTACGATTCCCTTAATTCTCTGTTCTGGGAACTTCTTTAAGATGTGTGCTCGAAATTCAATTCATCCTCTATTTCAATTGCTCTTCGATATTTCTGTCTCACTGACATAGAGTACTCCTCAATACTGTTTTCTAATTTACTAAAATCTTGTCTACAGTTTAAACCATCTATTTACCTTATTTCAATTTATTTGTGTTAACAAGATTTCTAATGGTTTTTAATATTTAATATCTATTTTTAATATTAAAATACTTTAAAGAATATGCAAGCTATGGCATTTGAATCACAAATATTTATGTAAACCTAGCTTTTAACTCTTGAAACTCTAATTAGCATCAGAGCTTTATATAAATTATGAGCATGTACAAAAATCCTTTTGAAACACACTAAAAATTTCACTGTCTTCTGGTGATTAACAGGAGCTCTGTATCTACTATTTTCCTTCATACTGGGAACTCTATGGTCACAACTTGTTTGCTATCTCATGCAATAGGCTCTTACTCATTGCCCAAATCTGAGATTTCTAAAACATAAACACTGCTGCAGTGCCAAAGCTTTGCATTGAAGTTGGTTAAAGGGAAAAGCTAAATCAAATACTTTTTTCAAAAGCTAAACACTTTTATCCCAGATTAATGAAAAAGTAACAAAACTTTCTAAAATATTTATAACACTTCCCGTTGAAGTTGTGGGAAAATGGGTACTAAGGTAGGAACAGAGAGTAACAGGATTCACAAGGTATTCTCTTCTTAGCCTTCCTCGTTACCATTTGCACTTATATTTCAGCTCTTCTCTAAATAAGTGAAAGCACCAAAGCAATAGCTGTTCCTATTGGAAAAAAATACCAGTGTTTGGACTTCTGCGGTTACCTTGACCTGGTTTGCTGAAAGATAAAACAGACAAAGACTGCTGAACACATCGAAACAATAGCTTATACTGTTATCTCCTGTGACAATTATAAAAGACTAGGTTTACACTTCACAGTATCTATACTAATAAAAGGGTAATATGCTAATTAGACCAGGTCGACCAGACATCTTCCGGTCATCCGGTCCTCCTTCCAGACAAAGCAACAGTGGCAGGGGCGAAGGGAGAAGGCAGTTAGGGGCGATCAGGTGGCAGGGGAGGCAGTAGGGGCGACCAGGCAGGCAGGCAGAGGGGTTAGGGGCCATCAGGCAGGCAGGGGAGTGCAGTTAGGGGCGATCAGGCAGGCAGGCAGAGTGGTTAGGGGCGATCAGGAGCAGCGTCTGATGCGAGA
>NW_005871474.1:296005-305332 GCF_000147115.1 Myotis lucifugus
AGGGTGCAGGCCGGGCAGAGGGACCGCCCCCCCCCCCTCCTGTGCACAATTTTCATGCTCCGGGCCTCTAGTATGTAATAATATAAGTTGCTGCTTTAGAAGACATCTTTAAATTTGATTTTTATTCTAATAAAGGCAAATAGCCGAGACAAAAACTAAATCAACATTTACCTTTTATATACTATGCATTTTCTTTAGAAACTAGACCAAAGCTCTCAAAAAGTTTC
The DNA here is from genome assembly GCF_000147115.1 of Myotis lucifugus. Taxonomy (NCBI): domain Eukaryota; kingdom Metazoa; phylum Chordata; class Mammalia; order Chiroptera; family Vespertilionidae; genus Myotis; species Myotis lucifugus. The sequence continues at coordinate 296,233 of NW_005871474.1, forward strand.
ACATTATTCCTTTTGAAATTTTATAAAAAGTTACCTCAACTGTTCTTTATTGGCCAGCTTAAGCTCATTGGAAACTTCAAATAGTAAAGATACAATAGTACACATACAGATTTATTGGGTCTAGGTGTATTCAAAGCAACTTTAACACACCAAGCATGTTTTTTGAATGAACACACATTACAAGTGGTTTAGATCAGTAAATGATAATGCATTTCAGAAATGAGAGGTTCTTGATCATCTTCATTTCTCCAGAATTTTATAGAAAAGTCAATTTTATAATTACAAAGAAAAAAATAACAAAAGGGAAATCCTAACACTTTTACTTAGGGATAGAAAAAAAGAGAAAGCAAATTAACAAACTTTGGACAAGGTTAACTTGAATCCGGATCAAGCTACAGAATTACGGGTGTGAGAGGTGAAGGAAAAATAAGATGTCAATAGCCAGTATCATAGTGAATCTGAATTGGTCATCAGAGGAAATACTGCCATGACCTTATACATGCGTACACATTAAAGGTATTACAGGTTATCCTAACAAGAACATACTATTGCACAGAGTTTAAAGTGGTGTCTCATCAATTCAAGGTTAAAACAAATTTTAAAAGGGAAAGATTAACAAATTCAAATGAACATGAAGAATTGGACAGAATTTATTTCTCATGACATTTAATATATATTCAATTTAATATATACTCAAACAATGATACTGTGCAAAATGTATTATCTACCCCAGTAGGCTATACTTTCTGAAAGATAAAAACTGTATCTCATTCATTCCAACCTCCACAGTATCTTACAGATTGCCAGCATGCCTAAACAGGAATACCAGCTTTCCCACCTCCTTGTTAGCCTATGAAGGAACAAAATAAAACAGCAGCAGCCTTCCTGTGAGCCAGGAGAAAAATAAATCCCCACCCCATACTCGAGTCAGTAAGCATTTCCAAGCCAGGGCTGAATTCTGTGAAGCCTAAGAACACTGGCTTTCACACTTCTTTGATCACAACTCATAGCAAGAAATATATTTTATATCACAACTCTATCCATACACATATATATGTAACTAAAACAAAAAATTTTGTGCAACCATACTTACTTAACCTCATCAAATATAATATGCTCTTTTATTTTCCATTTCATTCTTATTTTTAAAAACTGCTGGTCACACCCCCTCAATTTTGTTACTCGTCAATGGCTTACAATCTGTAGTCTGAATTCCATCACTTTAGGGCAGTAGTTTTCAAAGTGCCCATGTACCTCTGGGGATATACAAAGATTTTCCAGGGGATTCATAGGCACATGATGTTTTAAAGGAATCCACTTCTAGATCCTCAAATTTCATAAATATTCTTTCCTAAAACAGAGGGGTGTTTAAATGTAGATCCTCCTTGCCCACTACCATTTTCTTAACACCTTTCTCCCACTTAACAAAAGAAAGGCTTTTTATCCATCTTAAATTTTACTATGGTTCACTGCCCTGTTGCATAAAAACTCTGTGATACCAAACCAGAGAAACAATTTAAAATACTAATGTCAGTACTAAAAAAGTGGATGACTAATAACTGAGTAACACATCTTTTGGCAGGTCAGGTGACAAACTCTGCTTTCAACAAAACTGAAGGAAGACTTAATTGAGTTGCCAACCAATAAAATAAAAATATTTTTGAAGCTAGAACACTTTGTGATTTAACATATAATGCAGAAAGTTAAATGAATGGAATAATAATTGCTATTTTAAAAAATACTTCTATTTCTATCTACTTATTTATGAGACCAAAGGTTCTAAGCACTTATATCTAAAATAAACAAAAACCCGAATCTTATTTTTTTCTAGAATTAATATTCACCCAGAACTTAATGACCTAATTAGGAGGGGGATCCAATATATTTCATAAGACCTGCATTTCCAATAATTTTTACAACTTAAACTTTTTAAAATTGTTTTTTGTTTTTGTTTTTTAGTGAAGAAAGAAGGAAAAAAGAGAGAGAAAAACATTGATGTGAGAGAGAACACCAGTTGCCTGGCACCCGCCCTGACCAGGAATTAACCCACAATCTTCAGGTGCACTGGATGATGCTCCAACAAACTAAGCCACACCAGCCAGGGCTAATTTTTACATTTTAATAATTCTTTTTAAAAATATATTTTTATTGATTTCAGAAAGGGAGAGGGAGAGAGAGATAGAAACATCAATGATGAGAGAGAATCACTGATTGGCTGTCTCCTGCACACCTCCTAACTGATTGAGCCCTAAACCTGGGCATGTGCCGTGACATTATGGTTCATAGGTCAATGCTCAACCACTGAGCCACACTGGCCGGTCAATAATTCTTATTTTAAATGTGTAAAATATTTATGGCATGTGTACTTTTAATAACTATTAATAACTCAATACAGAAGAAATTTACATACTATTTTTGTTATAGAGAAGTCTGATCAAATTTTCCATTTTAATTTATTGATTTTAGAGAGGGAGGGAGAGAAACATCGATTTGTTCTCCACTTATTTATGTATTCACTAGAGGCCTGATGCACGAAATTTGTGCAAGAGTAGGCCTTCCTTTCCCTGGTTGCCAGCATCGGCTTCCCTCTGGCATGAGGGACCCGGGCTTCCCTCACAGAGGGAGGCCCCGCCCACCCGCCACAGCCAGCCTGTTGGTGGCTTGGGCCTCCCTCTGTGGGGTGATCATGGGTCGATGGCTGGGCCCCTGACCAATGGCATCGCACCCGCCTTGGCTAGTCTGGCACCAGTGGGTGTCATAGCATGGTCCCGGATGGTCGTTCTGCTGTTTGGCTGTTTGGTCGATTTGCATATTACGCTTTTATTATATAGGATGGTGATGGGTATTAAATCACTATGATTGATTCCACTTGATATGTTTAAATGCATGAAGTTTTAATTTAAATTGTCAGTATTGACATGATAAAATTAAAAAATATGTGAAGGATGTAAATTCTAAGTAAATTTAAAAGTTGGATGATTACTAGTCTAGAGGAGTGGTTCTCAAACTGTGTCCTTGGACTAGCAATACTGCAGTCACCTATGAGCTTAATAGAAATGCAAATTCCCAGGCCCCACCCTAACATACCATGTACTTAACAAACTCTCTAGGTGATTTTTATCTACGTTGATGTTTGAGAGCCACTGGTCTAGAAGGCTGTGAAAAACCTATCCATATTTTCCTAGGTCAGTACCCAAAATGTAAACCCTTCCCCTTATCCTTCAGATTAGGTCCCTCATGATATGCTCTCATGTATCTGCTCTCTTGTATCTGCCTTTTTTAAAACAGCTCACACAATTACTTAATATCTATTTCCTCACTAGAGTTCAAGTTCTGAGTTAAAGAACCATGTGACTCTTGCTCCTTCTGTATACCAAGCACCTGACAATGCCTGCCTCATAGTAGGTATTAAATAAATATTTATTTAATATTTATTAAACAATTGTTGGATAAATTCCATGAACTATCAGTTTTACTATAACATGGCTAAAGCTATTATTAGAATGCCAACAGTCCTGGTTGGTCTGGGGATATCTCTCAAGTGTTCAGAGCACCGAAAGTCCTGTGTCCCAGAACTATATAATCCACTATATTAAATATCATCATTAAGGTTAAAAGACAAGGAAAAATCTCAATAATGCATTTTTCACCTTGTTTTTCAATTCCATTCTTAATCCTTACCTCTAAATAGACTTTTAGTATACAATATAAGTACAAATAAAATCAAGGTTTATTCAGTGACAACATTGTAGTACCAAGAAACCTGACATTTTAAGGCAGTCTTAGTATGAGGTTAGGGTTAGACTTATAAACTTACCCTCTTTAGCCAAATATAACTCTTTAAATTTTGCTCTTTTTTGATTAAATTCTTGTTCAAGCTGCTGCTGTGCACGTAAAAATTCTGCATTAATTTTTTCCAATTCTGCTACCCGTTGCTGAAGAGAAACTGGAAAAAAAATATACTAGTTAACATGTAAAAACTTTCATTTTTAAAAATTGTTACAAGAATTAGTATTATAACTGGACATTTCTATAATGAAACAAGTAGTCGAGCTTCTTCCAAAGATCCAATCTCAGAAGTCCTAATTTTAAAAATAAGAAACTTCTATTAGACTTAATATACACACTGTGAATAAATCATGTAAAGTGAAACAGCCTATATATGGAAAATCACATATGGCAAATTTCCCAACACAGTCCCTTTGTGTAACTGACAGAATGTCAGTCCACTTCTGGAATTGTTAAATATTAAATATTAAATAATTTGGGCTAGGAGCATTTGAGATCTTGCTCCCCAGCATGTGTCATCAGTTTGGCTCTAATAACCTCTCATAAAAATAAAAAATAAATAAATTGGGGTTATTTATCCCACAAATGAACCCACTACCAATCTTGCTAGCTCCTGCTTCTTTCAAGTGTTTCAAGCAAAACCTAACAGGTTCCCTAATTAGGATAGCCATACCTGCCTGAACCATTCTTCCAATTTCAAGATGATTCATTACCATTATACTGAAATCATAATTAAAAATTCTTTCATATAGAAAGGATACAGAACTGTACATTGTGTATGAACTCTCAATTGCTGGGAGAATATCTGGTGTTTAGATTAATGTTGACACTGTGATATGCCAGGGACTGAGACACATTTTTACCTTAGGAGCTTTGCAATTTGGCCACAACTGATCAAATGCCTATCCTGACCAAACCCAGAGGCTCTTCTGGTTCAAGGAAGGGATGGGAAATTCAAGAGTCCAATTCTTGACCTCCTCCTCTGCCCAAACAGCAACCCAGCCACAAAGCTATGATCCTAATCTCTCCAGGGGATACCTATCAGTACTAACACCACTGCCTAATTACCTAGGCCAGCAGAGACCCCAGTTCCCTACTACAAGCCACCTTAGATAATGACTTGCCTATAATTTTAACCATGATCTGAGATTCTGAAGGTCCTCCCTCCCTCAATTCATTATTAATTTAATTAGAGCTAATTTTATAGTACACAGAAAAAAACTGAAAATGCATTAATGATTTATCTATTAGTATTAGGATGTCTAATTAATTTCTTCCATGTGTTTTTCAAAGTTCTCTACAACTCCTTTGATCATAAATAATGAACTAAAACTAATATTTTTCATTCGCATGACATCTTCAGACTAGGCTCACTACAGATCTAATAGTGTTGATGATATTCATGGCAGAAAGAGGAAATAACTATGACCTTGAGTTCCATGTTATTAAAGGTAAGGAGTCATTTTGTGGAGCAAATATTAGGGTCTTTAGGTCCAAGCAAAGAATGGCATCTGGTCATTTGAATGTTTGATAACCTTTGGAGAAATGGAGGAATGGAGAATCCACTGGAATGGGAAAATGTGCAGTTATCTCATATTTACCATTGGAAATCATAAAGGAAACTTGGTCTCTCTGATATTTATTTCTCTTTTATTTTTATTGTCAAATTCCAATTGTTAAATAAAGTTTTCCACTTAACACTTTAATATTAGTGGTAGCTATTGATTATTGCATGAGGTCGAGAAGGGCTCTAATCCTATTTCTACCAAAATACACACACACAAAATACCCATACCTTTCAACATAATATTTAGGAACTAAGGCTAATGAATCAATTAAAAACTAAAATTCAGCCTTTAAAATTGCAGGCAAGATTAAGGGTGTTTTCACTACTCCCAACCCTGTCCTGGCTGACCCACAGTTCATATGAAATCCACATCCACAGCTCTGGCTGCCTCTCCCCAGACTTCAGGACAGTTTTTTCAATTCCAAGAATCATGGATCCCTTTAAGGATAGAGCAAGTAACTCCCTTATTCTCATTTTTTAGAAACTAAAAGCATTTTCATTTACTTCAAGTACTTCTAACAACTCTACAATATAAAAAAGGGCCAGAACTACTGCTTTTTACAAGAATGCCTCTTGCTGTATCTAGAAAAATCAATTCACCTTGCATAAGACAGCAGTAAAGTTTACAAACAGGCATATTCTAATGCATTAGCAACCAACTACAAATCAAACTGAAAATAGCTCTAATCACACAAAATGCTGCCTTATTTTTCTAACATGGTAACTAGTAAGCAGTTCATAATAGTTAGCTAATAACTTATGTAAAAAGTACTTATCCTGGCATATATAAAAAATTTGTTAGCTATAACTATTAAACTAGTAATATTTATTTAATGAATAAAGGAAAAAAGCAGAGTGATCAAGTGAGTTTGTACATAGCCACAAAAGACCAGAAGTCAATTTCCAACCTCATGATTCTGACTCAGTTCCATGCTTCCACTTCCTATTACCATGTATTTTCAAAGTATCATGGACAAATTAATCAGTGTTAATGTTAACTAATTAGTGTTAATATTATGCTTTCTATAACTTAGCAGCTAAGAGCTGTTAGTATACCAGTCTTTGTTAAACATTCCACACATTCCTTTTTATTGTTACCTTTGAGTAGTATATTGTTACCTTTGAGAGGGAAACTATCTTATGCACTTTTTCCAATGGGAAAATGAATGATAAAATGGTAATATATATGTATTTATCAACAACTGAATTTATAAAAACAAACAGAATAGAAAAAGACTCATAGAGAGCATTTTGACAGTTGCCAGATGGAAGGGGGAACAGGGTTAGGAGAAAAAGATGAAGAGATTAAGAAGTACAAATTGGTAGTTACAGAATAGTCATGAGGGTGTAAAGTACAGCATAGGGAATATAGTCAATAATATTATAATAACGGTGTCAGACAAGTACTAGATTTATCAGGTTGATCACTTAGTAAGTTATATAAATGTCTAATCACTGGGTTGTACACCTGAAACTAATAGAATATAGTATGTCAACTGTAATTGAAAAATAAAAATTATTTAAATTTTTAAAAGTCTGGCCCTAGTCGGTTTGGCTTAGTGGATAGAGCATTAGCCTGCGGATGGAAGGGTTCCAGGTTCAATTCTGGTCAAGGGCACATACCTTGGTTGCAGGCTCCTTCCCAGCCAGGGCCCTGGTTGGGGTGTGTGCAGGAGGCAACCCAACCAATTAATATGTTTCTCTCACATCAATATTCCTTTCTGTCTTTCCCTTTCTCTTCCACTCTCTCTCTGAAAATCAATGGGAAAATATCCTCAGGTGAGGATTTAAAAAAAAAAGTCTTAATTAAGCAACTACACAGAAAGAAGAGAAGCAATAATATGGTAAATAAATGAAGATTCAGTAACTTTTAGATTATCTCCTTCCCTAATTTTGATAAAAATGGGAAAATATATAACTTAAAAGTATTTTTAAGCCCAAGTTGGGTCCTACTACTACATTCTTCTAACACTGTACTAAATTTAATGAAACAAGCAATTGGAGAAGGGGGAAAAAGCAGTTTAGGATAAATATTACTACAAAAATCTTTTTGTTTAAAGATGTTCAATATCCAATAAAACACCCATTTCAAGCAACAATAACAAATAGAAAATATAACTCTAGTGAAACAAAAGAATCTGAATAGTTCCTAAAACTCAGAAGTCTTAACTTGTATATCACTGGGTTTTAAAACGATACTTTTAAGTATGATAGTTACACCTACCCATTGGAAAACTATCAAGCCATAAAAATAATATTAACTCCAAAGAACAAGATACAAAAGTATATGAACCAATAAAAAATAACACAGAAAAAAGATGGGAAAAGTTATGACAAATTATACTGAGTGGTTGCCTCTTTGAATCCAGGGGTAATTAAAAGAATAAATTACATTGATTGGATTTAGATTAAATGTAATAAAGTGCTTCCTTTTTTTAGTAATAATGATTATAATTTTATCTTATTGCTCCACCTCAATCATTCTGCTCATAAAAAGTACACATAATTTACTTCAGTGGTCTTAAAATATTTTAAAATAATAAATGATCATTTTAAAAATTACACTTATTTTTTCCCAGGACAAGCAATTTGCTAAAAGATTGATTTTCTTAAAAACATAATCTCTTCTGTTTCAGAAGTGGCCTTCCAGCTAGCCTTCTTATGGTGCTCTAAAAACCAGTGGCCAGCTTCTTTTAGGAATTACTAAAAATGATGATGATGATAATGATTTTTAATATGTTTTTATTGATTTCAGAGAGGAAGGGAGAGGGAGAGAAATAGAAACATCAATGATGAGTGAGATTCATTGATCGGCTGCCTCCTGCACGTCCCACACTGGAGATTGAGCCTGCACAACCCGGAATGGAACCATGAACTCCCAGTTCATAGGTCAACGCTCAACCACTGAGCCATGCCAGCTGGGCTAAATGATTATCATTTGCAGTAAATCTACACACTTCATTGTGATTTATTTAATCTAATATTTAAATAAATCCATAATTACTTAACATGACTCACAGAAGGGGAGAGGAGAAAATATAGTGGGTGGGGCTGGCAGGAATATCCATCACAGACAAACTGCAATCCGTATGCAGGTAATTGCATTAACATTACCAATCACTTTATAATATTAGAACATATGTATATGGCATTTAAGAATCACTTTTTCTATAACACAAAGATAATCAAATTCTTTAGTACAACAGAAAACTATCATTTTACTTTATTTAATCCCATTTCACTCTATGTACTCCCCAAAACATCTGACTTTAGCAACTTTAAGAAACTGCATCATTTCACCTTGTCCATCTACTGAGATACACCAATTCTAAAATAAAATAACATCTGGTTAAGAAATTTACACAGAAAACTTATTAGCCTTCCTTCCGTGAATCAAAATAAAAAGTCTTATTTTGTTTACTTTTTTGTAACTCTCTTAAATCAATCAGATGTCATAATACTTCAGATAAAAGATAACACTTTTAAGACGGGTTTCAAATAAGAAAACCAATTATTTCTTTTTTTTTTTTTTTTACTGTGTGTGAGCTCCAATTTTATTTTTATTTTTATTTTTTTTATTTTTTTTTAATTCTTTTTTAAAAAAAATATTATAATAAGTATTACAAAGGGTATTACATATGTGTCCTTTCCCCACCCCCCGCCCTTGACAATCCCTGCCCTCCCTTACCCCCAGTGTCTTATGTCCATTAGTTATGCTTATATGTATGCATACAAGTCCCTTCG
>NW_005871474.1:305506-402395 GCF_000147115.1 Myotis lucifugus
CAGGGGGGGAATCCCTATCCTAATAAAAGGGGTGATATGCAAAATTACTTGTCCACAAAGGAGGGGGGTCCCAATACCCACAAGAGGGCAGCCCCCAGTCTTCTCACCCCCTCCAGAGTCCCCCAGCCCCGGGGGGGGGGGGGGGGGCACTGCTGAGAGCTGGCAGTGTGAGGGGCCTAGTGGAATGCTTGCTTCGTCGCCGTGGCAACGAGGCAAGTGTTCCACCCCAGCCATGGAAGACCTCTGGCCAGGCCAGGCCAGGCCAGGCGCAGAACGCTTGCGTTGTTGCAGGCCGAGCTAAGGGACCCCCTCCCCTGTACACGAATTTTGTGGACCAGGCCTCTAGTGAGATAATAAAAAGCTATTTAAGAAGATTCTTCAAAAGGGTAAAGATAGAATTGAGAAGAAACAATGAAAAGGCCCGATTTGGAGGAGGGGGTAGCAGGGGTAGTAAGGGTGGAGGTAGGAAGAATCGAAGGGCACAGAAATGCTTTCTCATTTTCAACTTCCTTAAAGACATTTATGACCAAAATTAATGACCTCCCAGTATTTGCAGTGTGGAATTTTCTGAGTCTAATTTTAGTTCTTAGTGCTACCATTACTTGAGTAGGGACAATCACAGGATCATAGTGTTGCAAGGATTTTAGATTATTCTATTCTAGTCCAGTGTATTTCAAACTGAGTTGTTAAACCAATTTAGTGATTAACAATCTGCCTTTTAACAATAATGAAATATAACAGAAAATATCCACAACACCTTTAATATGGGTATGTTATTTCATGAAATTTGTATTTCAGACACAGGTGCCCCCACACACACACACACACACTTTTCAAAAGTTCATCTTATGCTGCTCTGTTTTTATGAAAGGCGTACATTAGTACTACCTATTTTCACTAACCAAGAGAATTTTCACTTTTAGGAAAAAAGGCAAAAAAGAAAATAGCGTTCATTGTTTGTTTTGCAGGTAGCTGTAATAGAGGCACAGTGTGAGTGACACTGCTTTTACTATATGCTATGTTATTTTATGTTTTATATGTTACTTGATATGATTTAGTAGTTTATTTTTTGGGTGTGAGAACATTAAAATAATTTTATATAAACTAGTACTGGTAACTGCTTCTTCACTTTATGCCATTTCAGCTTACGAAAGGTTTCACAGGAAATCTCTACTTTCAGATAGCAGGGGAAATCTGTACTCACACATTTATACTGGGTTGCAATGAAAAAAGTGTTTCTTACTGTGAAGAGAGGTCAAAATAGTTTGAAAACCACCAATTACTAACTCATGCAGGAATCCATTCCTACAATATCGCAGACATATTGGCTTTGACATGAACATAAATCAAATAACTTAGTTCACAGCCTCATGGGGCAGCCAATTCCACTGTTAGAGATTTTAGATTATTCACCCATTCCCTTGGATAACTAGTCATCTGTTAGAAAAGTCTACTTTTAGTAGCACAACCCTAAATCGGCTTCCCTAGATGTTTTAGTTCTGCCCTATAGAATTGGGGGGGGGGGGGGTTCTAATATCTGACATCCCACACTGTCCTCTCCTTTCTTCTCCAAAAGAAATCACTTCTAACCCTCTAATATTTTCCAAATTCTTCATTATCTCAGTTGCTCTCCCAGCATACTACAAGTAGCCAAATTCTACATAAAATAGGACATTCTAATCCTAATACAATACTAGCATAGAGTCTAAGAGAAACATTATTATCTGAGGCCTATACTCTTAATATACTGTAAACATGCCCAAGCTCTTTTTGGCCACACCCCCATATTGTCATTGTTAACCCATAACATTCACATAATCTAACACTATTTTTAATTCTTGAACTACAATTAAGCCAAGGTTCCCTTCAACCTATATTTGATGCAATTTTAGCCAGGTTGCAGAGTTTTCTTTTATTTAAACAAAGTTTTAAATTAGAACTAGTGATAGAGCCCTTTGGTATATTTATCACCTGAGATCTCAGTGGAGACTGACATTGATAATTAGACTAGAGGCCCAGTGAAAGAAATTCATGCACAGGTAGGGTCCCTAGGCCTGGCCAACTATCAGGGCTGATAGGGGCCTTCTGGCTGCCGGCTGGGGCCTTCCTTCGTTCCGCACCGCCCCCTAGTGGTCAGCACACATCATAGCAAGCAATTGAACTCCTGGTCTCCCGGTCAAATTCCCGAGGGGACACTGCATATTAGCCTTTTATATATATAGATTACTCTATTCGTTACAAATTCATTCCAACTATCTTTAGTACCAAGTCACATTTCTTCATTTTGTCCATGATTTCATTAACAGTACAGTAAAATGCCTTATTAAAATTCAAAAATAAGCTATCCATAATTCTGGAGTCAGAAACTTGTGCTTCAACTCAAACACAGCTTTTGTTATATAAACTGGGGCAAACAGTTTAAACCTTACCAGTATTTCTATATTAAAATAAAAATAATACCATTTTGCAAACTATCACATACTATGAAAATCAGAAATAGCATTATATAAAAGCAACTCATATAATAAGCTCTCAAATGATAGTTATTATCAACTACTTCAGAATTTAAAGTTTTAGGTTCATAATTCTGCTAAAAATGGAGATCTTCATTTGGCTCAATTTGTTCCACAGATTCTTTCTTAATGCTAACTACAAAATCACTTTACTTCCTAAAATGCTCATATACCACTTGCTTAATAATATATTTTTTTAAATGTTCCAAAAATTGTATTCAAGCAAAGTTATCAATTAAGACAAATAGGTAAACAAAACTTTGAGAAAAGGTAAAAAATACAGAAGTAACAAAAGAACGGAGATTTCAGTGAATGTTCAGTAAGCAATGCATAAACTATATTCCACACTCTATTCCTATATTCTTATAAGACTATAAAGCTATATTCCACTATTATTTCCATATGGAATGTATGTTGAAAATATGAACCCTGAAAAAAGTCTCAAATAGTTGCCAAACAAGGATAACTTCAGAAATAAGCCAACTATACTAGTATATAGTTTCTGATTACATTTAGTCCAATTATCATAACTGTCAAAAGTTTGTGTTCAACAGCTGATATAAGTATGCATGGTTGTAAAAATGGACTGTTATCTATTCAATTTATACAAACTGGTGTTATTCTACTTCCCAAGTATTTCAAACACCATATAATACAGATGAAAAAGTATGACTACCACTGGACTGATTAGCAGATATATTTTTCTAGCTATTAATATTTTAGTTCCCCCCTTACAACAATAAAGAAGGCTATTCAAAACTTAAAATATCAGGCTTACTTAAGGAAACAGCCAAACCAATTCAGTTTTCTGCCTATAACTTTACTGGCATTCATAAGTAGAACTTACATATTACTGGCTTGGAACTCTAAGAATTCACTAAACATGAAATTAAATTAAATTCTTGCTTTGTGCTTAAATTTACCAAGTGTTGGTAAGGCTGCTGGTGGGAATGCAAAATAGTACAACCACTTTGGAAAACAGTTTGGCTGTTTCCTATAAACACATCATGAGATCCAGCAATCCTGTAAGTGAAAAAAATATTTTTACACAAAGACTTGTACACAGAAGCTCACAGCGGCTTTACTTAGCCAAATATTAGAAATAATCCAAATGCTCATTATAAATTAACATATTATGGTATACTATTTGGCAACAAAAAGGAATGAGCTATTAATATATGCAACAACATGGATAAATCTCAAGAGCATATGTTAAGTGAAAGAAACCATATACAAAAAGTATGATTCCACTTACATTAATTTCTAGAAAAGGCAAAACTATAATGAGAGAAAGCAGATCAGCACTTGCCCAGAAGTGGAGAGAACCACAAAGGGGCATAAAAAGAACCTTTGGAAGTAAAACATTCTATAATACAATACTACTGATGCTTACAGAATTATGTATGTTCACAAAAAATCATGGAGATATATATATATATATATATATATATATATATATGCTTAAAATTAGTAAATTTTAGTGTAAATTACTTTTGAATCAGCTTTATTGAGGTACAAGTTTAAAATTACAAGAATAAATCTGTGCCTACCAATAGCAGAAGTCATTTCCTCATAGCACCTGTCACTATCTGAAATTATTTCTCTGAATATTTGAATATTTAAATATTGCCTTTTACTAAAGTATACACTCAATGAAAACAGAGACTTTATGTATCCTGCTCAATGCTACATTTCCAACATCTAGAACTGTGGTTGGCACATGGGTATGTGTTCAATAAACACTTACTAAATAAATAAACAAACAAAAAACTGAACTAGAATAATTAAAACCCACCAATGAAGAGGAATATAAATCAGGATTTTAAAAGATAGCAAGGATTTGAAGAAGTAAAGGAGAGAAGAGTATTCTATTGGAAACATGAAAGGCAAAGGGAGCAAGGATATCTAGGAGCCAGCAAGCAAACATCTCCGACCTGGGGAAAACTGGAATTTTCTCCATATAGCATAGTTGTCCCCTTGAGTTGCTTTTTGGGTTTTGCTTTCCAATATGGTAGCCACTTGCCTCATGAGGCTATTGAACACCTGAAATGTGGCTGTCTTAACTGAGATATGCTGTTAAATATGAAATATATATGGATTTGAAGACTTTTCTACAAAAAAATATAAACTATCTCAATAATGTTTGCAGTGATCACATATCCTATATAATAAAAGGCTAATATGCAAATAGACAGAACAGCGGAACAACCAAACAACCAGTCGCTATGACATGCGCTGACCACCAGGAGGCATGTGCAAAACATGGCGGGCGTCGGCCGTGGCAGGATGGTAGAGCAGGTGAGCGGGGGCGCCAGACCAAGGCTGGGTGCCAGTCACTGTCATCAGGGCGAGCCTCTGGTGGTTACTGAAAATTCTTTGCTCCTACGCACCACAGTCCTGCCCAACACTTGCACCTGCTGCTGGTGCCGGCCCCACTCACTTGGCACTGTCAGCGGGTGCGAGCTGCAGCTGCTGGCCCCAATCGCCCCTCAGGGCTTCTCCACCTACCCCTGCTCCTGAGGGGCAATCGGGGCCGGCAACCGCCTCTCGCACCCGCTGCCAGAGACAGCCCCGCTCGCACCCGCTGCTAGTGCTGGAACCATCACTTTCACCCACTGTCAGTGCCAACCCCGCTCACACCCACAGCTGGCGCCAGAGCCACTGCTCACACCCGCTGCTGGCCCTGATTGCCCCTGAGGGCTTCTCTACCTTCCCCTGCTCCTGAGGGACGATCTGGGCAGCAGCCACCGCTTGCACCTGCTGACGGCGTTGGCCACGCTTGCACCTGCTGCTGGCGTCAGCCCCGCCTTCAGTGGGTGCAAGCGGGGCCGGCACTGTCAGAACGTGGGAGCGTCGGCAGCGGTAATGGGGCTGCCAGCACACAGGAGACTGGGGGCCACGGTGGGAGGGCCGGACAGGGGCGTGGAGGATGGGCAGAGACCTGCCCCTGTGCCCACTGCAGCCTCATGGCCCACAGTTCCTTTCAAGGTGCATGAATTTGTGCACTGGGCCCCTACCTAGTAGAAATTATAATATCTGGAATATACTAGGGTAAATAAAATGCATTATTAAATTTAATCTCCACAGAAGGTTATATACAAATGATCATAGCAACATGATTCATAATAACCTAAAAAAGGAAACCCAAATATTCACAAATGATAACTGGACAAAGTGTGGTGTATATTCATACAATAGAAAAATATTTATCCATAAATAGGAATGAAGTACATGTTACAAAATGGATGGACCTTGAAAACATTATGCTACCTGAAAGCCAGACACCAAAGGCTACATACTGCATGATTCCATTTACATGTAATGTCCAGAAAAGGAAAATCCAGAGAGACTAAGAGTAAGATTAATGGTTGCCAGGGGCTGGGGGAGGGAGGAACGGAATGGGGAGGGATTCTTTTGGGGGTGATAAAAATGTTCCGGATTTAGTGGTGATAGATGCGCAGATCTGTGGGTATTCTAAAAACCACTGAATTACATAATTTAAAAGGGTGAACTTGATAGTATGTAAACAAAATATCAATAAAGCTGTTATTTTTAAAAATTAATTTTACTTGTTTTTCTATTTGGAGGTTTTTGTTTTGGTTTGTATTTATTTTATTTTTTCAAAAAGGCTTCTAGAAAAATTTTAATTGTATTCTTTGGATCATGTTACAGTTCTATTAGACAGCACTGTTTTGAAGGGCTTATTTGGTACCCTACATATTTTGAGCCCTCATTTTTCCCTCTACTTCTCTTACACTCTTTATTTTTCCCAAGTTGCCAGGCTGCTTCAAGTATCACCATACTTCACAGCTGAGACCCTAAAATCAGGCATCTTAAAACCTAGATTCCCTTCTCCCCCTTCTCCCTTGTGCTTTTACAGAACAGTGCTACTCTAATGTAATATGCAGACTGTTTGTTACTGGTCTAATGAGATAAAGAGCTTGTGTTAGAATGTACAATCAACTAAGACACTAAGCACACTGCTCCATTCAGCTGATATTTTGTGATGAAGGAAGTAGTACAAAAATTTGCATGCTGGTGGAAACACTTTATCTTCTCTACAGACAACTGTCAAATCCTTGTCTGCCCACCATCTTTTGAATAGTCTTTCAACATTTTAAGATACTTCTATTTTATGAGTTGCAGCTTTCTAAATATAGAAGTCAGATTCCCAATATCTTTTTTTAAAAAAACATTAAAAGAAATTTTTTTTTAATCCTCACATACTTAGAGGGAGGAAGAGAGGGATAAACCTCAATCTGCTGCCTTCCGGATGTGCCCTGACCCAGAATCCAACCAGCAAAGGATGACAGTCAACCAACTTAGCCACTCTGGCAGGGCTTCCCAATATCTCTTGAAATCAAAATGCCAGCATGTCACCTAAGCTTCTTCAACAAATGCAACTTCAATGCAGAACTGAGCAGTATAAAGAAACAAAGTTGAATTTTCCCTGCTTTAAGGCAAAAAGTGACTTCCCAGTGGTTTCAAGTCCAGTTCCTGAAGCAAAAATGGCATCAGTGTAAGCAGCAATGGCAACTGTATTAAAGTGGAGCTCCATCTGCTCATTAGCATCAGAGAAAACAGTTTCCTATTAGGCCAATTCTGTGGCAACTTTTGAGTGTTCTTCAAAATTTAGCCAAGGAGAGCAGTGTTTCTCAAAGTGTGGGTCTGAGACCACAGAATCACTAACCTCACCTGGAAACTTGTTAGAAGTTCAAAGTCTCAGATCCTATCTCAGACTTCCTTGAATTTCTGGGTGTAGGACCCAGAAATGCGTTTTAACAAGCCCCTTACATGCATGCTAAAGTTTGAAAACCAATGGCCTAGAATCTATTTCTCCCTGACCTCCCAATAACTCTGTAAGACATTTAATACCCAAAAAATTCCTTTTATGCTTAAACCAGACAGAACAAATTGTTTGCAACAAAGAACCCAAAGTGAAACATTACTATACTGTCACTCCCATCAGCATTTTCTTAAAGACTGCTCATAGGGCGCTAGACATTAATGTAAAAAACAAAAACAAAAACAAAAAAAAAACCCACAAGGGATTAACACGGGGTAGAAGATAGGAAACACTCTGGAAAAAAATCTGCTTACAATCAACTTGATTGATTTCCTTCCAAAGAATATAGTATGTCACACACATACAAAAGGGGAGGGGGGAGACACTTTACAGTTCTTGAATCTGTAACAAACATTACCCTCAGTAAGGGTGGTAATACTGACAATACTTGATATGATGCAAAGAAAATGGCACTTTACCTGTGTGGTCTTCTCAAAACCTACAATCCTAGCCTAATCATGAGAAAAACATCAGACAAATTCCAATTGAGAGGGACAGTCTCCAAAATACCTGACCAGTAATTCTTAAAACCAGAAAATTCATCAAAAACAGAGTCAAAAAAATTGTCACTGTCTAGAGGAGTCTAGGGTGACATGATGACTAAATCTAACACTTGGAGTGCGGGAAACGTGTAAACTCGGGCCGATTGTAACTGCGTATTACCAAATATTTGTTTGTAATCCACCCTTTTGGTGGATGGAACAAAACCAAAAGACAGAGCCATCTTATATTTTGGCGGGAAATTCACCCGCACTCCAAGTGCTAGGAAAAGAAAAAAGGACATTAAGAAAAATCTAAGAAAACCTGAATAAACTATGGACTTTAGTTAGGAATGCTGTATCATTAGTTCATTAATTCTGACAGATGTACCATCTATCTTCTTCTAGTCTAGATATATAAAACCCTAATATGCAAATAGACTAAACAGCGGAACAATTGAACAACCGGTCGATATGACGTGCGCTACCAGGGGGCACACGCGGAACATGGCAGGCATTGACAGCAGGCGGCAGAGCACGGAACATGGTGGGTGTCAGCCGCGGCAGGATGGTGGAGCAGGTGAGCGGGGGTGCCAGACCAAGGCGGGGTGCCAGTCACTCTCATCGGGGCGAGCCTCTGGTAGTTACTGAAAATTCTTTGCTCCCACATGCCACAGTCCCGCCCGGTACTCACACCTGCTGCTATCGCCTGCCCCACTCGCACCTGCTGCCAGCGCCCAGCGCCAATCCCGATCGCTCAGTGCCATCAGCGGATTCGAGCAGCGGCTGCCAGCCCCGATCACCCGTGAGGCTTCTCCACCTCCCCCTGCTCCTGAGGGGCGATCGGGGCAGCAGCTGCCTCTCGCATCCACTGACGGCGCTGGCCCCGCTCACACCCACTGATGGGGCCGGCCCCAATTGCTCCATGCCTTCAGCGGGTGCGAGCAAGGCCAGCACTGTCAGCACATGGGAGTGGCAGCGGGAGTGGGGCTGACGGCAGACAGGGGACCAGGGGCCGTGGCAGAAGGGGCTGGGTGGGAGCACAGAGGATGGGCTATGCCCCTATGCCCACTGAAGCCTCACAGCCCACAGTTCCTTTCAAGGTGCACAAATTCGTGCACTGGGCCTTTAGAGTGAGTGAGTGAGTGAGTGAGTGTGTGTGTGTATATATATATATATATAAATAAAAGCCTAAGTGACTAGCCAACTGTTCGACCAGTAGCTGTGATGCACACTGCCCACCAGGGGGCAGATGCTCAATGCACAGGCATGGAAACATGGAACAGACTGATGAATCGCAGAGGGAAGGGGGAAGGGGGGAGGGTGGGAAGAGATTAACCAAAGATCTTATATACATACTAGAGGCCTGGTGTATGGATTCATGCACTTGTGGGGTCCCTCGGCCTGGCCTGCGCCCTCTCACAATCCGGGACCCCTTGGGGGATGTCGGATGGCTGGTTTCGGCCCAATCCCCGCAAGCCAGGCCAAGGGACCCCACCAGTGGACAAATCCGTGCACCGGGCCGGTTTCAGCCTGATCCCCACAGGCCAGGGCCTCTAGTACTAATATATAATGCTACTGACAGGGAAACTGGCTGTGCTGTATATAAAAATTCTCTGTACTATCTTCCCAACTTTTCTGTAAGCCTAAAACAATTCTAAAATAAAGTTTATTTTTTTTAATTTATTGATTTTTTTCTTTTAGACAGAGAGGAAGTGGGGAGAGAAACACTGATTTGTTGTTCCACTTACTTATGCATTCACTAGTTGCTTCTTTTTTTTAAATATATTTTATTGATTTTTTTACAGAAAGGAAGGGAGAGAGATAGAGAGTTAGAAACATCGATGAGAGAGAAACATCGATCAGCTGCCTCCTGCACACTCCCCACTGGAGATGTGCCCGCAACCAAGGTACCTGCCCTTGACCGGAATCGAACCCGGGACCCTTCAGTCCGAAGGCCGACGCTCTATCCACTGAGCATTACGGCTCACTAGTTGCTTCTTGTATGTGCCCAGACCTGGGATCGAACCCACAACCTTGACGTATTGGGACAACACTCATAACCAACTGAGCTATCAAACCAAGGCATAAAGTTTCTTTTTTTAAATGCTATTAGGGCACTAGACATTAATTAAACTTCAAATGATTTTCAAATCCAAGTAAATGAATAGCTTTTACTGAAGCTGGAACCAGAGGTCTAGCAATGTTGACCACATGGAAAACAGCATATACCCCTCCACACCATTACCACATTGTGTCTCCACCCCCACCCCACACCTAAAAAGACTTCAAGCTTAATAGAAATGAAAAACTCATGCATTTGAATGCTTAGCTGAGGAACAGACATTCCCTTCCTACCAGACTTAATATTACACTTTATATGACCTGATTTTATCACCTAATAACCCTTAGTCTGCTTATAGTCCGACAATCAGAAAACAAAGGATAAAGAAAAAGTAGAGTTTAGAGATGAGTGAAGATAATAACATGAAAAGTCTTATAGCTGAGAAACAGACCCCACTAATAGCAAGGTGGACTCGGTCACAGGCAAACAAAAATAAAACCATGAGTCTACCTAGCATGGTTGAATGTCGACCTATGAACCAGGAGGTCACGGTTCAATTCTCAGTCTGGGTACATACCCAGGTTGCAGGCTCAATCCCCAGTGTGGGGCATGCAGGAGGGAACTGATCAATGATTCTCTCTCATCATTAATGTTTCTCTCTTTCTATCCCTTTCCCTTCCTCTCTGAAATCAATCCTATCCTATATAATCCTATATAATAAAGAGCTACTATGCTAATTAGACCAGACGGCGGAACAACCTTCCAGAACAACCTTCCGGAACGACCAGTGGGCAGGGGGCTGGGCTGCAAGGCAGCTGAGACTGTGAGGGCCAAGCCCCTTGCATGAATTCATGCATCAGGCCTCTAGTAAAAATATATTTTAAAAATAAAATAAAACAATGACTAATACCGATTAGAATTTGGTACTATATATATCCCACGTTCAAAGGTTGTTAAATCGCGTTGTTTACTCATATCTTCAGAAAAAAATCACTTCTACTGTCGTTGTAAACAACCTGCTTCCCTATTTATAATGGTCTGGCCCTCTAGCAACTTCAGCGCAAAATTATAGCTAATTTGCCTACAAACGTCACGTGGTCATAATAATCTGGCCACTCAGTGTAAAAAGGCTACAATATAGCTATAAATCTGACATTAGGAGTTACTTATCAGAAAAAAAGTTCTTCATAAATAAATTAAAAAACAAGGGTTATGTTTTATTTATAAGGAATGCCAAATGCATTAATTATGAGTTTCTCAGCAATATCAAAGTCATCGGAATTTTGATAAGTAATTAAAATAGATTAATTGTGTATCTTTGAAAGGGGAAATCAGAAACCAACAAGTAAAAAATTTCAAGGACAGAGCACTGATGTTAATATTGGAGGAAGGGCCTGGCGACATGGCTCAGTGGTTGAGAGTCTACCTATGAACCAGGAGGTCCCCAGTTCAATATAACCAGTCAGGGCACATGCCCAGGTTGCAGGCTCGTTCCCCAGTGTGGGGCCTGTAAGAGGCAGAAGTTTCTATCTCTCTCTCCTACTCACTTCCTCTCTGAAATGAATAAAAATATGTATTAAAAATATATATATTGGAGATAGGGGAGTCTCAAAGCTGGAAAAAAATGAAATAAGGAATAAAAGGAGCTAACAATTAAGTATTTACCTATTTATCAGGCATTATATAGGAAATAGTATAGCATAATTGTTTAAAGAAAGAGCTCTAGAATTAAATTAGGGTTTGAATCCCAGCTCTCCTACTTATAAACTGGTTCCTTTTCTGCATCTGTAAAAATGGGGACTAGAATAATATACTACCTTCTAGGAGTATAGCAAGGATTAAATAACCCACATATAGCTCTTCATGAAGTATTAGATAAGTTATTGTATGCACTGACTCATTAAAATTTCAAAACAGATCATAAAGTAGGCATTATAATCCCCAGTTATAGATGACAAAATATTATCTGAGAGATTAAGTAATCTGCCTATTGTTACACAGCTAATAATTGGCAAAGGTGGATTCAAATACTAACCTGCCTGGCTCTAAGGCCTCGGCAGATATCCCTGTGATTATAAGTATTTAATAGAGAAGATAAATATAGGAGATTTTAGGCATCACATAAGCAGGAGCAGCACCCTGCTCCTAGGGGTGTTCTTTTATTTAGTTGCACTGTTCATTTACATGTTGCAATACGTATTACTTAATTATAAATTTTTTTCCTTTCTAGAAAGGCATTATACTGTTAGATTTGTTTTTTTAGTCGTGTGTATAATTTTATCAAAATGGCAAAGGAGCTTCTCAAGTATTTTGTTTTAAACCAGTGGTTCTCAACGAGGGGTGATTCTGCTGCCCAGGCAACATTTGGCACTGTTTGGAGATATTTTTGGTTGTCACAACCACAAGAAGGGATACTGGCATCTTAGTGAGACAGAGATGCTACTAAACATCCTACAGGACAGCCTTCCACAACCAAGAATTACCCGGCCCAAGATGTCAATAGTGACAAAAGTGAGAAACCCGTTATAAACTGATAGCGTTGAGAACTTCTGATATAGAATGATAGACTAGAAGGTGGGAGGGGGAAAAAAAGTCCCTTACAGTGCTAAAATTCTGAGATTCATCTAGTTCAAATCTCTATTGAATTCCTAAAGCTCTGCAACAGCTTGAGATGATCACTTAGCATTTGTTTAGGTACCACTGCTTAGGTTCTTTTCAATACTCTCAATCACACAAAGAGGAAGTTTAATTTACATATTGGAAAAATACAGCAAAGACACAGCAGCCCTATCAAAACTATTTAAAAACTGAAACTAAAATAGTCATGGGTGTTTTCCAGTCCAAGCTTAAAAAACTTTTTTTTAATGAGGAAAGACTGAGCGAAAGGAAATAATTTGGTTTCTTGTTCCAAATTCAACCAGATCACTCAACTGTCAAACAAAAAGGCTTTCAATTTCATTTCACCAAACAAGAAATACACTGATTGCCAAAACCGGTTTGGCTCAGTGGATAGAGCGTCGGCCTGCAGACTGAAAGGTCCCAGGTTCGATTCCGGTCAAGGGCATATACCTGGGTTGCGGGCACATCCCCAGTAGGAGATGTGCAGGAGGCAGCTGATCGATGTTTCTCTCTCATCGATGTTTCTAACTCTCTATCTCTCTCCCTTCCTCTCTGTAAAAAATCAATAAAAAAAAAAAAAAAGAAATACACTGATTGTGGGAATAAAGAGGAAGGAATTTATCCACAAGTGTCTTCTGCACAATCTTAAGGCTCTTGCAGGAGTAAACATGGTCCACAGATCTGTAATGTTTCTATCAGTTGTACAGTCAAATCAGGTGATGGGGGCCATGCACACATTAACACCCCCCCACCTCACAATCCCATTACTTATTTTCCTGTGACCACTTGGCAAACTAATTCAACTTTATGGCAACAAAAATTTCATTAAAAAAAAAACCCACAAAGTAAAACAAAACAAAAAACCCACCAATCTTGTTGGAGTAATGCCCTTGTACAAAAAGCTGCTAAATATGAAAAAAATGACAAACCTTATAAGACAAACCATTTGTAGAAGAACTCCAAATTCCAACAGAAATTTTTAAAAATGCAAATCTAAACATGACTTTTTGCTCACCAAATTAGCCAACTTTTTAATGGATTTTTTAAAACTTAAAGATACCACTACGTAGGGTTGGCATGCTCAAACATGCTAGTAGGAGGACAAAGTACTACAATTTTAAAGGACTGTTTATTAATGGGGTTTTTTTCTATATTTTATGATGCTTTGACATCATGGGGCCCTGCTGGACAGCAAGAGAGTGCTCCTTTAAGGGCTAATTCCAAAAGATAATAAACTCACCCAGGAACATGGCTGTCATATACAAACCAACCAATCCAAAGTCCAAACTCCAACCACCTCTTTTATCTAACTCTCCCACACCAAGCCAACATTTTCCCTGCCCTAAGTCACCCCAGGGCAAGGTATCAGACAACTAGCGATGACCCCTATAGACTAGAGCCCACCAACATTACTCAAACTATACAATACCAAATTTGCTCAAACTATTCCTTGCTCAAACTGCTGCCCCATCTATTCCTTCCCATGGAAACCAAAATAAAGGCTGAGCCATGCTCTCCCTGAGCTTCTGCCTCCTAATCAGCCCTGGTGCTTCCCCATGTGACTCTTCATAGTGCAACATGCGCACTTCTCTTGGGAACTGCAAATAACTCTTCTTTCAAAGGGAATTGTCTTTGTGTCTATCACCTTACCATATTTGACTAAAACAAATCCAGTGTATATTTCAAGACATATGACCATGTGATAATCAAAAGCAAAAGCCTTAAAATTTTGAATACTCTTTAACCAAGCCGATTTCACAATCAAGAATTTATCCTACAGAATAATGGATATATGTAAAAATTTAATTGCAAGAATGTTAACTGTAATATTAGCTAAAATTCCAAAAACAAGCCAGTATCTAACAATTTAAAATGACAAAAACAATTATGAAATATCTATAGAAGTTTCAAGATGAAACTTGAAAGAGAACATAAATTTTATCAAATCTACCAGGAATAAATATTTCCTATACTATTTAAACTCTCTCAGCATAATAAAAGATGGAATGGAATATTTCCCAATTTATTTTTATCAGGCTAGTATAATCAAGATACAAAAAACTGCCCTAGCTGGTTTGGCTCAGTGGATAGAGCATCAGCCTGTGTACTGAAGGGTGCCGGGTTCAATTCTGGTCAAGGGCACATGCCCAGGTTGTGGGCTCAATCCCCAGTGTGGGGCAATGCAGGAGGCAACCTATCAATGATTTTCTCTCATCATTGATGTTTCTATCTCTCTCTACCTCTCCCTTCCTCTCTGAAACCAATAAAAATGTATATTTTTAAAAAGATACAAAAAAACAAGGTAGTATCAACATGGAAAACTATAGGCCAATCTCACTTATGAATATAATGACCCCCAAAAATGTTTTAAACATTAGCAAATCAAATCTAACTACATACTAGAACAATCCATCACACCCAACTTGAGTTTATCCCAATTATACAAAACTAGAGGCCCGGTGCACAAAAATGTGTGCACTTGGGGGGGGGGGTCCCTCAGCCCAGCCTGTGCCCTCTCGCAGTCTGGGACCCCTCGGGGGATGACCACCTGCTGGCTTAGGCCCACTCCCTGGGGAATTGGGCCTAAGCTGGCAGTCAGACATCCCTCTGGCAGCCCGGGAGCCCTCGGGGGATGTCCACTTGCCAGCAGGGAGCAGGCCTAAGCTGCAGTTGGACATCCTGAGCGCTGCTGAGGAGACGGGAGAGGCTCCCACCACCACCACCGCTGTACTGGCAGCCGTCAGCCTGGCTTGTGGCTGAGCAGAGCTCCCCCTGTGGGAGTGCACTGACCACCAGGGGGCAGCTCCTGCATTGAGCATCTGCCCCCTGTGGTCAGTGTGTGTCATAGTGACAAGTCATTCCCAGTTGTTCTGCTATTAGGGTCAATTTGCATATTACCCTTTTATGATATAGGAGTGCCTGGCCAGCCTGGGTGAGGGGCTGATGGCTGTTTGCAAGTTGGCCACACCCTCATGGGGTGAGGGTCCCCCCTGGGTGCCTGGCCAGCCTGGATGAGTGGCTGATGGCTGTTTGCAGGCTGGCCACAGCCCCTTCAGGGTGGGGGGAGGTCCCCGCTGGTGTGCCCGGCCAGCCTGGGTGAGGGGCTGATGGCTGTTTGCAGGCTGGCCACAGCTCCTTCAGGGTGGGGGGTCCTGCTGGGGTGCCTGGCCAGTCTGGGTAAGGGGCTGAGGGCCATTTTCAGGCTGGCTAAGCCCCCCAGCAGGGACCCTCACCCCATGAGGGTGTGGCCAGCCTGGGTGAGGGGCTGATGGCTGTTTGCAGGATGGCCAAGGCCCCCAGCCACCCAAGCTCCCAGTGGAGGCTGGCTGGAAGCAGGTATCTGGGATTTATTTGTCTTCTATAATTGAAACTTTGTTGCCATGAGAGGAGCCCACAGCCAGCTCAGGGCCAGCGGGAAGCATGGCTTCCTCCATCGCCCGGATAACCAAGCCTCCTGCTTGCTCCAGCTCCATGGCTGCCAGCCGCCATCTTGGTTGGGTTAATTTGCATATAGTCACTCTGATTGGCTGGTGGGCGTGGCTTGGGGCATAGCGAAGGTACAGTCAATTAGCATCTTTGTATTTTATTAGTGTAGATCTGTCCATTAATATAATCAATTGTTAAGCAAATAAAAGACCTAAAATAATTTCAGTGAATTACAAAGGGGGAAAAAAAGTAAAGCAATTAAAGAGGAAATAGCTATGAGAAACAAAGAGTGTCCAATATTAGCATGATCCATGTTCCTAAAGTACAGAACCCAACAAATGGAACTAACATATTAAAAGAAAAAAAAAAAAGATCAAAAGAAAAAAATGTTCCTAAACCAGAACTAAATCTTCAAGAAAAAAGTAAAGATATGAGCAAACTGGCCCACAGAGGAGGGAAGTAGAAAATAGAAGGAGCCTGGATCTTGGATCCTTGAGCAGCCTTGGACTGCTTTACTTCTAAACTTGCTACACACACAAAAACTAAACCCTTAGCTTATTTAAGCCTCCAGGGGTTGGATTTCCAATTGTTCTAAAACAGAAATATTCCTGCCTGATACAAAATATATCAAAATGTAAATGTATCAAAGTATCAAATTTTAAATATACATAACCTTTAAAACAACTGATAGGGATTTATTGAGGGAAATCTATATACCCTATATAACAGCGGTTCTCAACCTGTGGGTCGCGACCCCTTTGGGGGTCGAACGACCCTTTCACAGGGGTCGCCTAAGACCATCAGAAAAACACATATATGCCGAACCGGTTTGGCTCAGTGGATAGAGCGTCGGCCTGCGGACTCAAGGGTCCCGGGTTCGATTCCGGTCAAGGGCATGTACGTTGGTTGCGGGCGCATCCCCACTGGGGGGTGTGCGGGAGGCGGCAGATCGATGTTTCTCTCTCATCGATGTTTCTGGCTCTCTGTCCCTCTCCCTTCTTCTCTGTGGAAAATCAATAAAATATATTTTAAAAAAAAAAAAAAGAAAAACACATATATAATTATATATTGTTTTTGTGATTAATCACTATGCTTTAATTATGTTCAATTTGTAACAATGAAAATACATCCTGCGTATCAGATATTTATATTACGATTCATAACAGTAGCAAAATTACAGTTATGAAGTAGCAACAAAAATAATTTTATGGTTGGGGGTCACCACAACATGAGGAACTGTATTAAAGGGTCGCGGCATTAGGAAGGTTGAGAACCACTGCTATATAATAAAAGCAAAATATGCAAATTGACCAAACAGCAGAACGACCGGTCAGCGGGGGTGCAGGGCTGGCAAGAAGACAGCGCCAGACCAGCCAAGGCATGTGCCAGTGGGCAGAGAGAGGGGACGGCGATTGGGGGGCAGCGACAACCAGCAGTGGCAGAGGGGCGATCAGGGGGCAGGGCCGGCCACTCGTCAGCCGGCACCATCCCCTGACCAGCCCACCCAGTCGCCTCCTACAGACATCAGTCAGACATCCTCTGAGGGCTCCCGGACTGCAAGAGAGCACAGGCCAGGCTAAGGAACCCCCCCACCCCCGAGTGCACAAATTTGTGTGCACTGGGCCTCTAGTCTACATATAAAAGCCTAAGCGACTGTTAGTACCAAATGACTGAACAACAGGTCGACCAGTCACTATGACACGCACTGACCACCAGGGGGCAGACGCTCAGCCAGGAGCTGGGCTCACAGCTGGTGAGCACAGATGGGATGGCGGGAGCCTCTCCCACCTACACCACAGGTGGATATCCCCCGAGGGCTCCCGGACTGCAAGAGGGCACAGGCTGGGCTGAGGGACCCACCCCCCTGCCCAGTGCACAAATATTGTGCATCAGGTCTCTAGTTATTATAATAAAGTCATATGATAAACTACAGTTAAAACCAATGTTTTTCAAAAAATAACTTACAACAAAAGGAAATTTCACACCATAATTAAAATAAAAATTGGAGAATTCAAAACCACACATGCAATATTATCAACTGCTTTAAAATGTTTTATTTGTAGATCTAAAATACTCAAATTTTTTTATTTGTAGACCAGAAATACTCTAAAATGATGGATGTAAGTATGGATTAATTCAGTGTTCATTACACTTCTTTGGACTTCATGATCAAATAAGAAACTTGGGGTTTTGCTTTAATTTTGCCCATTTTTAATGACTTAAGAGTTTACTTAACTAAAAGTAACCTGAGAGGCAGTTCAATGAAATGAAAACAGTCACAGGGACCTGGATCCTGGGCAAATTATTAAACTTTTATTTTAATTATGAAACAGAAATAATACCACCCTCAAAGTATTTGGAGGATAAGATAATTAATGCATTTGAAGTGCTGTAAGGCACTTTTCTGGTAAAGATGTTTGTTATACGTTCTCCTAATTTATAAACTCAATCAATGAGGGTTTGTGTGTGTGTGTTTTTTAAGGTCTTTTTAAAAAAATATTTTTTTATTTATTTCAGAGAGGAAGGAAGAGGGGGAGAGAGAGAGAAACATCAATGATGAGGGAGAATCAATGATTGGTTGCCTCCTGCAGGCTCCCTACTGGGGATTGAGCCCACAACCTGGGCATGTGCCTTGACAGGGAATCAAACCGTGCATGACCTCCTGGTTCATAGGTCAATGCTCAACCACTGAGCCATACGAGCTGGGCAAGGCCTTTTTTTTTTTTTGCACGGGGCAGGTGGGGGGAAGAGGAGTTAAGGATGGTGGGCAGACTTAATGTCATCATTCCAAATTTTATCTGAATAAATACATACCTAAGAATAACTAAGAAAATTCTGGAAAATGAAGAGTTCCTGGGTCTTTAAAATACTAAAACCTTAGAAAGTAGAAAGAAACAGTAATTTTAACCATGTAGTATGACATTAGAATACATAAATCAGTTGAACAAAATACAATCCAGAACTGGATAGTTGGCATATAATAAATGGTGGCATTTCAAAATCAATGGAGAAAAATGGATTAATCAATACATGGTACAAGAATATCTGACTAGCCATTTTAAAACAGTCAAAGTTGGATTCCTAACTCAACTCCTACATCAATGTATATAATGAATTAACCTCTCTCCCATGCATCTAGAATGGTATTAGCTATATCATCTTTTGGATAACTGGGAAAATAACCCAATTATTTTCTATGTTCTGTGGTTAAGATGAAGAACCCAGGTGAGTATAAACAACCTAATCTACCTGACTGCAATAAAGATCTCAAAACTACTACCTCCCATGAGGACAGGTTCCTTGTCTGACTTGTTCACAATTCATACTCAAATTATATATGTTGAATAAATGAGTAAGAGAATGGAAGCTACAGATATATTTAGTCAGTTTCTCTTCTACCTCAGAATGTTCTCTACCTTTCTCTCACTCATCCTTTTCTTTTTCCCTCTGTTTTGAAGGATGAGATCTCTGTCTCTTCTCTTAACACTCAAGCTCCTGATCCATCTTACCTGCTCTCAATTCCTCAGAGATCTTGGTATCTTTAAGCTCTCCCTTTCCATCGGCAATTCTTCCAGCATCTACAATTATTTAAATCTCTATTCTTAAAACATATACACACACAAGCACACACTTTGTCACAACTCTTATCATCTCTCTCAAGTGAGTGCCCCACTCGTATGTGTATCACCATGATTTTAAAATTTAGTCTATGCATCTGCCTCTACCTATTTTACTCCTTCCTTACTGAAATTCTTCTTAGAGGTCCTGATGATCACTTAGTTGCTGATTTCAATGACCACTTGCTTTCATCTGACTTCTCTGTAGCATTTAGTACTGGTGATCATCTCCCTCCTCCTTCAAACTTGCCCTAATACTGACTTCTAACACTAATTTTCCTCCTAGCTCTCCATTTTTATGATTAATCATTGGTTTCCTCTTCCTCACCCAATCCGTTAGTTTTATCTATGGCCTTCCTCATAGCCTGCACTTTTGTTGTAAAATTACAAACACAAGGCCTATCATGCAATAAGCATAAGCAATGAGCAGTGTTCAACCTGGATGATTTCTAAGCATCAAAGTGTATCTACACTACTGATTTCTTCCTTGAGCTCCACGCCTGTATCTCCAGCTATCTACTGGGTATCCCTGTGCCACTACTCCGTATCAACATACCAAAACCAAATTTACCACTTTCTACTACTAAATCCTCCCTTTTACTGGTTGCCTACATTGGTAAACTGCATCTACATTCTCAGAATCCTGTTTCTCTCCTGCCTGCTCCCCAAACCAAATGCTCAGCAAGTTGCTATTTTAACAACACAGTATTCCTAACATCTATTACCTGTATTTCCTTTCCTCCATTCCCATTGACATACATTATAATCCCATCATCTCTTTCCTGAGCCACAGTAAGAGCCTAACCAATCTCCTTAACTAGCCTTCTGCCTTAAAACCAAACCACAGACCTAGCCACATCATCTAGAAAAACCCAAACTCCTTTGCTGACAGCAAAGCTTTCCACCATTCAATCTTAATCCCCCTTTCCTAATTTGTCTCTGAACACAAACCTCACCTCACACTGCATATACTCAATCCACACCATGCAAAGATTCTCGATCTCCTCTAATGCCTTTCTCCAAGGCACCATTTCCACCTGTCAAAAATTCTACACAACTCTCTAGGCTCTATTCAAATGCCACTTTCTCTGATATAACTAGGGTGCAGTGAGGGTAAAATAGAGGGTCCCTGTGTTAACTATACTTCCTGAATGATTGAAAATGTTTCTGCTACATTTTGTCAATATCATGAACGGGGACGAGCTTACCACATTATTGTAACTGCATGTTGTGCTCTTTCTTTCAACAAATACCTATAGCTCATATTTATTCTATGGTAAGCACTGTGCTGGGGATGCCATCGTCAGCCAGACAAATGCCCTTTCCTCATGGAATCTGTCTGTATTCACCACTAGACTTTATGCTCCATAAGGAGCACTGACTCTGCTACAACACATCACTTTTCTTTTTTTTAATCCTCACCTGAGGATATGTTTTGTTTTGTTTGGGGGGGTGGGGGAGGTACATTTTACTGATTTTAGAGAGAGGAAGGGGGAGAGAAATATTGACGTGACAGAGAAACATTGATCATCAATCAGCTGCCTCCTGTACGTGCCCCAATCAGGAATCAAACCCACAAGCTAAGTATGTGCCTTGACCAGAAATCGAAACCACAACCTTCTGTGCATGGAATGATGCTCCAACCAACCAAGCCACCTGGCCAAGGCTCCACTCTTTAATCCCTAGTTTCCTGATCTGTAAAATGAAAGAAGGCAACTGTCTTTAGAATTCCTTTCAGTGATATAGCTCTGCATGTACTACTGTCTAAAGGTTACATTCACCTAGCAAAAATCAGGTACCACCAAAAGTCATTAACAACTGTAATCTATCTCAAAGAAAATCAAAAGAATGTTAAGTAGATTCAAACATATGACTGGAAAAATAAGAATATTTAGGAAGGACATAATGCTATCATCAAATTTCTTCAGACCAACAGGGAGAAGAATGCCTTAGATTTCCTCTGTGTGGTCCTAGAGAAGAGAACTAAAACCAGTGGGTAGAAATTTTGGTGAGGCAAGTTTCCGCTTAATTAAAAGATAAATAAAACATTAAACTATTCAAAACTAGGAGATAGTGAGTTCCTTCTCTCCAGAAACATCCATACTGAAATCAGACTACCACTTGGAAGAGATTCAGGTATCTAAAGAGAAAAACAGAACAACGGTACCTTCCTTCATAGCTCTTCAAGTAGAGGAAAACTATCTTCTACAGCTAGGCACCTCAGTTTACATTAGGGTACCTAATGGATGGACCTGGAGAGTATTTGCTAAGTGAAATAAGCCAGTCAGAGAAAGACAAGTACTGTATGATTTCACTTGTATGTGGAATCTAATGAACAAAATAAACTAACAAACAAAACAGAAGCAGACTTATACAGAAAACAGTCTGACAGCCATTAGAGAGGAAGGGTGTTGGAAGGCTGGGTGAAAAAGGTGAAGGGATTAAGCAAAAAAAAACACAAAACACAAAACAAAACAAAAAACCCACAAATATAAAACCCTCATAGATACAGATAATAGTATGGTGAATACCAGAGAGGAGACTTGACTTAGGGTGGTAAACACACAATATACAGATGATGAATTATAGAACTGTACACCTGAAACCTATATAATTGTATTAACCAATGTTACCCCAATAAATTCAATAAAAAAATTTTTTTTGAAGCACAGTACTTTTATGTTTTGGATCCAGAACCTGCAAGTTTAATGGTTGGGAGATTGATCAAGTTACAATAAACAAAGCAAATACATGGATTATTTTCTAAATGGTGTTTAAATTGATTATTTGGAAGAAAAACTAGATCCCTATGTCACTCCCAGATGTAGGCAGCTTCCCTCAGCAAACCAGAAAACAGCTTTCCAGCAAGTTCTGCCAAACTGAACTCTGCCCTTCAAAGGGCCACAGGTGCACTCTCTCCAAAAAAGTCTGGATCTCAGTTCCGGGAATGGCCTCTTGAAGATGTAGCTACTGCTACCTTGCATGGTCTACCTCAGCCCTACTGGTAGTGACTGCTCCTTATACCTGCTATTTCTGTATTCTTTAGGGTTTTCTTTTTCTCTTAGGTAATTTGTTTAGTTAATAATTCTTTATATTAAACTCCCCCTATTTAAATTTAAAATAAATAAATTCCAGATAATATAAATGACAAAACTATAAAATTGTTGAAAGTGAGGGCTTTAAAAAACATTTATGTTGCCCTAGCTGGTTTGGCTCAGTGGATAGAGAGTTGGCCTGGGGACTGAAAGGTCCCAGGTTCGATTTCAGTCAAGGGCACATGCCTGGTTTGGGGGCTCCATCCCCAGTAGGGGGTGTGCAGGAGGCAGCCAATCAATGATTCTCATATTGATGTTTCTATCTCTCCCTCTCCCTTCTTCTCTGAAATCAATAAAAATATATATTTTTTAAATGTATGTCTATTGCTGAAAGTATTACAGATATCCCCTTTTTTTAAAAATGAGGGCTTTCTAAGTATATAAACATGGGACTTGAGGTCTTCCTAAGCAAGATCAGAAACCCAGAAATCATAAATTTTAAAAATGATCAGATCTACATTAAAATTAAAGCTTTCTGCACAACCAAAGAAAAACGCATATAATCACTATCAGGGAAGTACAAATTAAAAAGCCTTCATGTCACCTACTTGCTTTTTTCCCCCTAAATTCTCACCTGAGATATTTTTCTCCATTGATTTTTTTACAGAGTGGGAGCGGGAAAGATATAGAGAGATAAACATTAATGTGAGAAAGACACATTATTGGTTGCCTTCCGCACGTGCGCCAAGCAGGGCCATGGATTGAGCCTGCAACCAACTGAGGTACGTGCTCTTGACCGGAATTGAACCCTCAACCCTTCAGTCTGGGGGGGTGACACTCTAACCACTGAGCCAAACCGGCTAGGGCTACCTACTTGCTTTAAAACCCTTCAATGGCTTCCGCTACAGCTCTAAGGCTAAAGCCCACTCAGACCAGCCCATACCTATATTTCACACCCTCTCATTCTTTCTACCCAGTCACAAAGACATTTCTTGAGTTCTTTTACTCAAATTGCTTCTTCCAGAAAAAATAAAGGGGGGTGGGGCTACTGCTCATCCATTGGC
Source organism: Myotis lucifugus (assembly GCF_000147115.1). NCBI lineage: Eukaryota > Metazoa > Chordata > Mammalia > Chiroptera > Vespertilionidae > Myotis > Myotis lucifugus. The sequence continues at coordinate 329,171 of NW_005871474.1, forward strand.
TCTCAGCTCCAGGACCACTGCCTCACCATTTCCCGGCCTCCCTAAATGGGTCAAACTCCTCAATTACAGGCACTCATAGTATTGTGTACCTCTCCCAGTTGCTCAGGTCAGAAACCTTTGAGTGTTCCTTGACTCCTCTTTCTTGTATCCTATAATCTAATCCAAATCCTATTGGCCATATCTTCAGAACATAATCTCTTGTAATATACCCTTGGTCCAATCCTCATTTTTTTCCTGGATTAATGCTTCCTTTATTGCCAATCTAGCAACCAGTGCATTTTAAAAAACGTAAGTCAGATCACATCACTCTTTTGCTCAAAACCTTTTCAATGGTTCCCCATAGAGAAAAGCCAGTATTTATTTATTTATTTATTTTTTGCTACAACGGGGTCCCAACAAGATCCACCCCATCCCCACTACCTCACCTCACATCCTGCTACTCTTCCTCTCCATTCCACTCCCGCACCCCACTCCCCATTCCTATAACTTCACTCCAGCCACACTGGACTCCATGTCATTTCCAAATATATATGTCTTCCTTAAGGCATTTGCAAAAATTGATCTGTCTGGAACACTCCTCCTCCAGATATCCTTGTAGCTAACTCCTCTATCTCCTTCAAATCTTTGCTTAAATGTCGTTTTGTCAATAAGGCTACTCTGACCACACTATTTAAAACCAGCCTATCCTTCCTTTTACCTTGCTCCATATTTCTTTTTTCCATAGCACTTACCACTTAACAATGCATATCATTTGCTTATGTTTGTTACTTAATATCTGCTTCTCCCACACTAGGGCAGGGTCATATATTATCTGCGTTGTCACTAATGCATTCCAAATACCTAGAAGTGAGCCTGGCAAGTAGTATATGCATATTTGTGGAACAGTTTATATATTTCTGTGGCATTATCTAATTAATGGCCAACTGATTCACTACCTAGGAACCAGGACTGGATTTAGTTTTGTTTGTTACTATACTTTAAGAGCCTAGCATAGGGCTTGCCACAGACTAGACACAGAAACATTTATTTGTTAATTGAAGAATATCATTTCTTAATCCATCAGAAAATACAAATTTAGCCCTGATCGGTTTAGCTCAGTGGATGGAGTGTTGGCCTGCGGACTGAAGGGTCCCAGGTTCGATTCCGGTCAAGGGCATGTACCTTGGTTGCGGGCACGTCCCCAGTGGGGGGTGTACAGGAGGCAGCTGATCGATGTTTCTCTCTAATCGATGTTTCTGACACTCTATCCTTCTCCCTTCCTCTCTGTAAAAATCAATAAAATATATTTTTTTAAAAAAGAAAAGAAAATACAAATTTAAAACAACTGACATTATCCACTGCTTGTAAGTGTATAGGGGAAATCCACCCTCTCATATACTGTTGAAGGTATGTAAATTGATACTTCTTTTGCAAGTAAACTAGCAATAGCTATTAAAATTTAAACCACTCAAAGCTCTTGTCTTTTAATTCAGTATTCTTACAGAAGTAAAAGCAAGAGTACCTGAAAAATATGTAATAGTATATCTATTCCAGCACTGCTTATAAAATAATGAAAAAAATCTACAGCAATCTACCTGTCCATCAATAGAGAAATAGGCAAATAAACTATGCATGGTACATGCATGTGATGAAATACTCTGTAACAAGAATGAGGCAGATCTGTAACACTGACCTGAAAAGGAGTCCATAATCTAGTAAATAGACCAGAGGACCCTGACATCCAGATGACCTGGATTTGAATTCTGGCTCCCCACACTCCTAGCTATATAATTATTAACTTCTCCGGGCTTCAGTTTCTTCATCAATAAAATAGGAACAACAATAATAAATAATACATTACCTGGCCACATAATCATTTATAAGTATATAATAATTCTAACATTTATGAAGTAAAATAGACAAGATGCAAATCTATGGATGTAAACCAGCAATTTTCAATTGGTGAGGCACATAATTTTTAAAACATGCAATACTTTACTACTTCGCCAGACGTACTGACCTCTTTTGATTGTCAAATAAATTAAAAAATGACAACAGCCAACACAACAATAGCCGTCTGGTGTGAATGAATCAAAATTATACCAATTGTTATGGTCAGATTAGCAAAAAATATATTTTGTGGTGTGCCACAGAATTTTAGTGATTACTTTATATGTGCCAGGAGATGAAAAAGGTTAAAAATTGCTAGTGTAAACCATGTCCATTTCAGGGCAGAAGGAAAAGGTAGAATGTCTGTGTAACTACAGAAAAAAAAGTCCAGAAGGAACGAAAACTTAATAGTGGTTACCTCTGAGAGATGGAAGACATACTTCTTATACATGATTTTTAGAAGAAAGTGTTTTTAAATAAAAAAGAAATAAAGTAAAATCAGACCAAAGGCTTCTAAGATATAATTTAACTTAGATTTTAAAATATAAAAATTCGAAGACAGTAACATTATATATAATCTTTAAATACTCAAAGTAAAATAGAATAATTGGCTACAATTTGTTTAGCTATTAAAATTACCTTTATTCTAAATGAGTAAAGCAATATGCTACATCAAAAAAGAACAAAACTTGCCCTAGCTAGTTTGGATCAGTGGATAGAGCATCGATCATCCTGCAGACTGAAGGGTCCCAGGTTTGATTCTGATCAAGGGCACATGCCCAAGTTGCTGGCTTGATCCCCAGTAGGGGGTGGTGCAGGAGGCAGCCGATCAATGATGTTTCTATCTCTTTCTCCCTTTCCCTTCCTCTCTCTCTAAAAATCAATAAAAACATACTTTTTACAAAGTTTAAAAATGTGAAGAAAAAGAAAATTATTTCATTTTATTACATTTCATCCTATCAATTACACACTAATCGATTATTTTTTGTTGTTGAGAGGATATTTTTTCCTTTAGTTTTTAAAGAGAGTGGGAGGGAGGGATGAGAGAGGAAAGGAGAGGGAAAGAGGGGGAGGAGAAGGAGAGGGAGAGGGAGAGGGAGAGGGAGAGAGAGAGGGAGAGAGAGAGGGAGAAAGAGAGGGAGAGAGAGACAGAGAGAAACATCAATGTAATGTGGTAACCAGAGCTGGGGATCAAGCCTGCAACCCAGATACCTGCCCTACAACAGGAATCAACCAGGGCTGGATTCCTTTCGAGGGCTGAGCTACACCAACCAGGGCTGGATTCCTTTCTTGTCCCCCCCAAAAAAATATTCAAGGCTAGAGAAATGGGTGACAAAGGGGAAGGGATTAAAATGTACAAACTGCCAGTATAAACAAAACTATGTATGGTGTCACATGGCTACTTGACTTACCAGGATGATTACTTTGTAAGTTATATAAATGTCTAATCACTATGTGGTACACCTGAAACTAATATAATATTGTATGTCAACTGTAATTGAATAATTTTAAAAAGAAAACAATATTAACATAAAAGACAACTGCTTCTAAAATGGGATCAAAGCAAAATTAAAATAAAAAACTAAGCAGTTATCTTTTACCATCAGTTTGACTAAAAGAATTCTGTATTCTTTTTTTTTTTTTTAATTAGTGAGCTAGGTAATTCTAGTGTGCTTAAAGCTAAAGTGTCCAGAAGTAATCTATATTAAGTCTAATCCCCAAGAACATGTCTAAGAAGATACTGCCACAAAGCACTCAAATATACCAAATTCTATCTCCTTTTGTACACAGTAGCTGTGGCTGCTCATTTACTACACTAATTGAATATAAATACTGCAATCTATGCAAACTAAATCTCATCCTTGAGTCACAGGATTTGAAAAAATAGGGAACCTGCACTAAGAACAGCAAGAATACAAGATTTCCTAAAGTGAATTTTCCTAGCCGATTTCAAGTGCTTAGTCACGTCTGCCTATTAACAAGGAAGACCATTTCACATCTCGAAAGAGGCAGGGGATTTTGATTCCAGACTGTCATGTCACCTGAGCTGCCCTAGAGTTTGTTTCCATGCAACTCAAGAGATGGCAGCAACCAGCTAAGCATACCTACCACTCCAGATCAGAACCAGAAGTCACTGGAGCTCTCTGTATTCTGCCCCTGTCTGCAGTAACAAAGAGGGGTTTGTGGAAAATGCAGTTTTCTTCCCTGACACCAAATGCAAAAGGTGAGAATTAAAATGCAGCTTGAAAACACGTGTTTCTGCTCTCTGACAGATAAACAGAAACGCCTCCCTTCTCTCTGCTGGAAGGAAAACAGCAGGCAGACCCTTATACAACCACAGGTGAGGGTACTGACATCTCTCCTCGGGCAACTAACAAAACCTAAAACTAGAGGCTAACAGGGGTTAAAGCATACTTCCAAGAAAGCAGACAGCCTTTAAATCTGATAACATTATAACATTGTTTCAGGTTCCCCAAAAGCAAGCAGCAGGGTAAGGTTTTCACAAAAAGTTATTTTAAGAACGAGGCAAAGGCCAAGTTTTAAGTGGCTACTATGTGCCCAGCACCATATCCCAACATTTCACTCACATTTAAAGAAGCTTAGTACAAAAAACAAAAACAAACAAAAAAATAGCTGCAGCAACAGTAGCTTGGTACACGCCGATTATAGAAGCACACCTACCTAGCTGGAAGAACTTCCTCAACTACTTACAGAAGGACCTTGTCAAAGACAAAGCACATTCTTCCCAAACGTAACTACAGGTAATAAAAACCTGCAAGGATGTGGTCAATCTCTGAAGCGGAGCTCAGTCCACTTGACAGAAGGTCGCGAAGGACTCTGACAACCAACTCAGAGTATTTAAGGATGGGAGCCTTTTTCCTCCCGAGAACTAAGAGCTACAGAAGACACTTACGCATTCTCCACCGCCGTTCTCCTCAACACCCCCACAATAATGCCCATCGCTCTACATACGTACACGTTGCCGTCCTCAGAGATAAGATATCAAGGCATGAATTCACATCTTTTCATTCAGCGACAATACTGACGTTCAAAGCAGCTAAGAATTTTGCCCAGAACTTGTGAGCGAAGGATCCAGGTCCTTTGGACTCCAGCACTTAACCATGAAACCATCCTGGCTCTCAAGGAAAAATACTAAATCCAGTTACTGATCCCAACTAGTTTTATCACAAAACTGGGTGCAAAGCGCTCGGTCAGCAGAGATTGGGGGAGGGAGGAGGGCACACCACCACCACTAAGATTTTTTTCCCCCCCTTAACGAATATAGCAAGTTCCCGATTCCCATCCTCCCCAGGGGCAGAACCCACGTGCGGGTCCCACGGCTGTCCCCGGGCAGCACCCTCTCCACGCTCCCCAGCTTTGGCCCGGTCCCCCGCAGCCTCCCCACGCCCTTCCCTCCGCCTTCCGCCAGCGCGGCCGCCGGCGCCTCCCGCCCCCTCCCCAGCGACGGCCGCCCAGGCCCCCCGCACCACCTTCGCGCGCAGCTCCCGCCGGGACCGGAGCGCTGCCGCCAGTCCCCGGGGGGACATCCCCGGGGCCTGCGCGCACCCTTCCCGCCGCCCGGGAGTTCCACCGCGACACCGGCTCCCCCAGGCCGCGCCCGCCGCGCCTGCCATGATGGGCGCCTCACCGTCAGGTTGAGAAGCCGGGCCCGGCTGCGCCATGGCCAGGCGGCGGGCCTCAGGGAGGGGATGGGCGGGAAAGCGGCGTCCCGGGCTCTCGCGGGCTCAGCTGGCGGAGGAGGCGTCGACCGAGCCGCCGCCGCCGCCGCCCAGGGAGGAACCGCTAAGGCTGAAGCCGCCGGCGCCGCCACAGCAGCGGGCAGAGACGGACCGGAGCGCCGACCTCCGCCTCCTCATCCTGACAGCGGGAAATAAGCGGTGCGCAGGCGCGGGGGGATGGGGCGGCACGTGACGTCGCCCTGGGGGCGGGGCTTCGCGGACGGGAGCCCGTGGGTGGGGCGGCTCGGGACTCCGCGGGGCAGACAGCGGGAGCGCTGGAGGAGGCGGGAGGGTGTGCAGGAGACACTGCGCCGGGAAGGCCCCGTAGTTTAGAGGGGCCGCTTCCAGGCCTCCGCCCCAGAGCAGAGGCAAAGAAAAAAAATAATAATAATAATGAAAAGAAGGACGGCAGAGGAGGCCGGATGGTGAAGTGAATGCAAATCCAGCCTCTAGCAGCGGTTCTCAACCTGTGGGTCGCGACCCCTTTGGCGGTCGAACGACCCTTTCACAGGGGTCGCCTAAGACCATCCTGCATATCAGATATTTACATTACGATTCATAACAGTAGCAACATTACTGTTATGAAGTAGCAACGAAAATAATTTTATGGTTGGGTCACAACATGAGGAACTGTATTTAAAGGGCCAGAAGGTTGAGAACCACTGCTAGCTGTACTCGCTGTGTGACCTTGGGCGAGTCGCTGAGCTAACTCTTTGAGCCTCACAGTCTTCATGTGGCGAAGAAGAGTTTAAAGGAGCTCAAATGTGGGGACGTTGCCGACTGACTTTCCTCTACGCACCTGTGTGCGATGTGACTTCGGCGTCGGGCACTGTGGTGAGTGCCGGGGATGCAGCCAGACACAGCCCCGCGCTCAGGAGGGCTGAGGAGAGCTGGTGCAGACCTACTCTCGGCAGGTGCCGGTACCAGTGCTCCAGGCTCAGAGTCAGAAGACCTAGAAATTCTGACACAGGTTAGCTGTTGACTCGGAACACATTATTTAACCTCTTTGAACCCCTGTTTACTTACCTCTAAAATGGGGATAATAGACCAGCCTCATGGCACATCAGGGTGGAATAAGGGAATAAAGAACCCAGCCCCTGACACACAGTAGTTGCTTTATAAATGCCTGCTTCCTCCTCGCCTTCTCTTCTTTCCTTCCTTCTTTCCTAGATCGGGAGTTTCCATCCCGAGGAAGAAGGATTCCTGCACAGCAGAAGTCAGTCTGTGAAGGTATTCCTAGAGATCCAGGGCAGAAACTCCCAATGTCCCCAAAGCCTAACAGAACTGTCCCGTTTACACCAGATAAGGCCCCAAGGCTAAAATGTCAAGTTTCTTTGCTTTGGAAGAATTTTTATCGAATTGCTTATCTCACGCCGATTAGAAGTTCTTATTCCAGTTTTGTATTAGCTGTTGATTAGTAAAACAAAGAGGATCTATTATTACTTAAGATATTTAGTTGGCTAGATGGATAAGCATCTTTACATGTGGTGAGTGCTCCCTTCTCTCAAAATTCCCCTTTTGTATAATATCAACCACACAGTGGCATGATTGCCTGGAAATAAAAATCACTGTGTTGCCCTGGCCGGCTTGGCTCAGTGGATAGAGCGTCGGCCTGTGGACTGAGGGGTCCCAGGTTTGATTCCGGCCAAGGGCACATGCCTGGGTTGCGGGCTCCATCCCCAGTGGGGGGTGTGCAGGAGGCAGCCGATCAATGATTCTCTCTCATTGATGTTTCTATCTCTCTTTCCTTCTCCCTTCCTCTCTGAAATCAATAAAGAAATATATTTTTTTTAAAAAATCACTGTGTATTTACTAGTGTATGCCATGTGCCAGGCACTGGACAAAGTGTTTTACTCTTGTATTGATTTGTTTAATCCCCTTAAGAACCTTATGATGGGGATATGGTGGGGGGGGGGGGCTGTTGTCAACCCATTTTATAGATGATGTGACCAGAGAGGTTAAATACTCATCCAAGGTCACAGAGCTAGTGAGTGATAGCGATGGAATCACACCCAGACTGTCTGGGTCCAGTGTCCATATGTGTAACTCACAGGCACATCTGTTGGCAATTAGCTGTGTTGTCTATTTCTCCCATTGGGGGAAGACATCAATTCCCAGAAAATAGAGACGGACAGTCCTTTATTTCTAACATATGTCTAGTGCCTACATAAGAGGTGCTCAATAAATAGTTATTGAATGAATGAATGAATGAATGGCTGGATGAACAAATGAATAGCAGTAGGAGTATATAGAGCAAATAATAAGGAATCTTTGGTGGTGATAAGATCTACAGTCTGCAGATTAAATCTGTGTGATTCAATTCTACATGGTCATCATCCAACTGCCTTTCACTTCTCATTGGATTAGAGACCGTAATTTTAACCATTACTACTATTAATACCCACCATTTAACTAAGCACCTACTATATTGCTAGAGATTTTACCTGTATTATCTCCTCCATCCTCATAACAATCCTTTGAAATAGGTTCCATTTATTATCTCAGAGCTCAAAGAGGTTAAATGACTTGCCCAAGTCACACAGTGCTGGAAGAACCAGAATTCAAATCCAACTTCGTCTGACTCCAAAGTTTATGCTTTTTTGTTGTCAGTACTAGCTAACTATATCTATTAGATATCAGCAAACATCCCTATGCCATTTTCAATTGAATTCACTTTCAGAATTTTCAATATCTTCAAAAGTTACCCTCCCTTATATTTCTTGTTTATTTTTTTCAAATTACTCCAGTAAAATTTTAGTTCTAATTTTTTTTTAAAGTACAGGTAAAGCAAAAGTACCCTCTCAACCTCTCCTCCCCCTGACACACACAACCCCAGATCTCTCTCCAGGGCAAACTACTCTTATCACCTCTGCATGAATCTCTTCAGACACTTTTCTGTGCATCTATGAATGTGTAGAAACATGTACATTTGTTTTATGTTCTTCACATAGATAAGATCATATCATATATATTATTCTGAAATTGGTTTCTTCTTAAAATGCAGTTAATACATATATCTCTACTTCATTCTTCTTTTAAGATTTTTTAAAAAAATCATTCTCACAGGAGGATATGTTTATTGATTTTTTTTCTTTTTTAATATATTTTTATTGATTTCAGAGAGGAAGAGAGAGATGGAAACATCAGTGATGAGAGGGAATCATTGATCGTCTGCCTGCTGCACACCCCCTACTGGGGATCAAGCTCACAACCCTGACATGTGCCCTGGACTGAAATTGAACCTGGGACCCTTCAGTCCTCAGGCCAACGCTCTATCTACTGAGCCAAACCAGCCACGGCTTTACTGATTTTAGAGAGAGGCAGGGAGAGAGATGCAGGGAAGAGAAACATTGATGTGAGAGAGAAACATCGATCGGCAGCCTCATGTATGTGCCCCGACCTGGAATGGAACCTGCAGCCTTGGTGCGCGCCTTGGCTGGAAACTAAACCCACAGCCTTTGGTGTACCAGATGATGCTCCCACCAACTAACTGATGATGCTCCAACCAACTGAGCCACCCGGCCAAGATTCTACTTATTCTTTTTAACTCCCACTTGGTTTTCCATTTGGGTAAATGGTTAGGTTAATTACAAATTTTCATGATTTACAAACAACATGTCAAGGCATGTGCATGCTCCTTTAGGCATGTATATGAGTAGTTTCCCAGGAGACTTATTTACAATGACCAAAATTTGGAAGCAGCCCAAGTGTCCATTATTAGATGAGAAGATAAAAAAGCTGTGGTACACTGTTTACACAATAGAATACTACTAGGCCATAAAAAAAGGCAAACTTACCTTTGTGACAGCATGTATGGACCTGGAGAGTATTATGCTAAGTGAATTGAGTCAGTCAGAGAAAGACGAGTACCATATGATTTCACTTATATGTGGAATCTAATGAACAAAGTAAAGTAACAAACAGGATAGAAATAGACTCATAGAGGCAGAGAACAGACTGATAGCTGTCAGAGGGGATGGGGATGGTGGGCTGGGTGAAAAGGTGAAGGAATTAAGGAAAAAAACCTCATAGACACAGACAACCTTATGGTGATAACCAGAGGGAAAGAGAAGAATGGGAAGGAAGAAGAGGGTAAATGGGGAATAAATAGTAACAGAAGGAGCCCAGCTGGTGTGGCTCAGTGGTTGAGCGTCGACTTATGAACCAGGAGGTCACAGTTTGATTCCCACTCAGGGCACATGCCCGGGTTGCGGGCTCAATCCCCAGTGGGGGCTAATCAATGATTCTCATCATTCATGTTTCTATCTCTCTCTCCCTCTCCCTTCCTCTCTGAAATAAATAAAAAAGTATTTTTAAAAAATACAGAAATGGAAATAGTAGGAGACTTGACTTTGGGTGGTGAACACATAATGCAGTATACAGATGATGTATTATAGAATTGTACACCTGAAACCTATATAATTGTATTAATCCATGTCACCACAATAAATTCGATAAACAAAGGTCATGAACACTTTTTCTGACAGATTACTCTCAAAAAGTATCACATCAATGCATATCCCTTCCAACAGTGTATAAACATATTCATCTTTGCACATCCTTGCCAATGCTGGCTTTTATCAATCTTCCTTATGTCAGTCAATCTTTATATATTAACTAGAGGCCAGGTGCACAAAATTCATGCAAGGGGCTCGGCCCTCGCAGCCGTGGCGACTGCCTCAGCCCTCGCAGCCCTGGCTTCGTCCGGAAGGTCGTTCGGCTGTCTGGTCTAATTAGCATATTATGCTTTTATTTTAATAAGCATCTGCCTGAATGTCAGTGAAGGTAGAAATCTTTTCATATTTTTATTAGCTGTTTTTATTTCCTCTACAGTGAAATTTATATATCTTTCATCCATTTGTCACTGTTTTTTTGTCTTTTATTATTAATTTGTAGGAGCTAGGAGCTCTTAACATGTTTAAATATTAATCTTTTGTATGTTATATATGGTGTATTTTCTTCCAGTTTATTTGTGTGTTTTTTTTTTCATTTTAATAACAGTAGTGTTATTTATTTACAGAAGTTTTACATTTTAATTGCTCATTTTTCTTTTTGTAGCTTCTGAATTTTTCATCTTGTCCAATAAGACCATGGGAGAGTATTAAACAGAAGAGCTATAGGATTTGATTTACATTTTTAAAGAGAGCATCCTGGTTAATATTTGGAAATGGGTTATGGGGAGGGGAGAGGTAAAGATGGAAGTGGGGAGGCTAGTTGGGAGATCCTGCCATAGTCAGGGAGATAAATGATGGTGACTTGGTCCAGGGTTATACCAGCAGAGATACAGAAAAATGGTCTGGTGTTTGGGTTATAATTTTTTGAGATGAGAATTTTCTGAGGGGAAAAATAAAGAGTTCTGTTTTGGCCACAGTAGGTCTAAGAGCCTATTAGGTATATAAGTGAAAATGTCAGGTAGATAGTTGGATATACAAATTTGGAGCTCAGGTATGAGCATGTGGTTTGGGAGTCACCAATTTAGATGATAGTCGACAGCTAGAATATATGAAGAACTGTAAAGATCTAGAGAAACAAGAACAAAAACCTGATTGAAAAATGGGCAAAGGACAGGGAAGCTCATTTTAAAAGTCATCAAAAGTTCTTTAAACATATCAAAAGATTCTCAACCTCACTCAAAGTAGAATTCACATTGAAACTATACTGAGATACTGTTTCTCACCTATTGACAAAAATCCAAAACTGTATTAGTGAGGTTGTGAGGAAAATAAGTACTCTCTTACATGACTGTTGGAAGTACAAAATAGAGCAAATACTGTGGAGAGAAAATTTGTAATATTTAATAAAGTTATATATTCATGTACATTTACCTTTGACCCAGTAACCTCTTTTATAGGAATTTACCTTAAGGATATATCTGCAAAAAATTAAACAACAAATGCACAAGGTTATTAACTGTGGCATTTTTTAAAATTTAATTTGCTTGTTGACAGTATTACAGATGTCTCCCAACTGAGGCATTATTTTTAATAGCAAAGCATTCGAAACAGCCCAAATGCCATCTAATCTACATAGGAAACTTGTTTAATTAAAGATGGTACAGCTAAATAATTGAATACGATGTAGCTATAAAAGAGAATGAAGAGGAGTGTTATGTTCTGGTATGAAGTGAATACCAAGATATTATAGTATTAAGTGAAAAAAAGCAGAGTTCAAAAAGTATATATAATATGCTACATTTTGTTAAGAAAAAATGGGGGAATTAAGCCTATTTTGTATTTCATAATCTTTTTATTACAGCTTTATTAAAATACTAGAGGCCCAGTGCACAAATTCGTGCATGGGTGGGATCCAATTGGCCCAGCCCCAATCAGGGCCAATCAGGGCCAGGCCAGCTGGGGGAAGGGCTGAGGGTGATTGGCTGGCAGGCCTTGCCCCCGATTGGGATGGGGGGGCGTTGGGGGTGAGGCCAGATGGGGGAGGGGCTGCAGGAGGTTGGCTGGCCAGCCCCATCCCCTATTTGGGTAAGGGGGGCAATCAGGGGCGGGGACAGCCAGGGGAGGGGCCACGGAAGGTTGGCCAGCCAGCCCCACCCCCCAATCAGGCAGTTCCCTGGCCTCAGTGGGTGTCATAGCAACAAGTCGTTCCGGTTGCTGCATTCTGGTTGCTGGCTTTTTATATATATAGATAATTCATGTGATATAAAATTCACCCTTATAAGGTATACATGTCAGTGGGTTTTTGTATATTCATTAAGATATGCAGCCATCACCACAATTGATTTTTTAAAATATTTTATTGATTTTAGAGAGAGAGAACATCAGGTTGCTGTTCCACTTATTTATGTCTTCATCGGTTGATTCTTGTATGTGCCCTGATGGGGGATTGAACCTACAACCTTGGTGTATCGGAAAGACATTCTAACCAAGTGAGCTACCCAGCCAGGGCAACCATAATCAATTTTAGAACATTTTCATCAGCACAAAAAGAAACCCTTTACCTGTTATAGTCACTCCCTATTCCACTCTCCCTCAATCCCCTGGAAATCTCTTCTCTATTTTCCATGTATATAGATTTTCCTATTCTGGACATGTCATATAAATAGAATCATACAGTACTTTGTCATTTATGTCTGGCTTCTTTCACTACACATAATGTTTTCAAGGTTCGTTCATGTTGTAGCATGTATCAACATTTAGTTTTCTTTTGTGGCCAAATAATATTCCATTACATAGATATTCCACATTTTGTCTATCCATTCATCAATTAAGGAACGTTTGGGTTATTTCCATATAACACTGCTGTGAATATTCATGTACACGTTGTTGTGTAGACACGTGTTTTCATTTCACTTGGTTATATAACTATCAATGGAATTGCTGGGTCATATGGGAACTCTGTGTTTAGCATTTGAGGAACTGCTTGCTGTCCTTTAAAGTGGCTGCACCATTTTACAATTCAACCAGCAATGTATGAGGGTTCCAAATACGCCACATTTTGCCAACACTTGCTATTTGTTTGTCTATATTTTCTATTTCAGCCATCCCAATGAGTGTAAAGTGGTATCTCACTGAGATTTGGAATTACAGTTCCCTGATGGCTAATGATGTTGAGCATCTTTTCATGTGCTTTATTGGCCTTTCGTATATCTTCTTTGGAAAAAATGTCTATTCAAAGACAAAACAAAACAAAAAAAGGAAGAAAAGAAAAAAAGATCCGTTGCCCATTTTTTTTCCAGCTGTTGATATATAACTAATACATATAACATTGTGTAAGTTGAAGGTATATCTTTGTCCATTTTTACATGGTTTATTTTTCTTTATATTATTGAATTGTAAGGGTTATTTTATATTCTAGATTCAGATCCTTATGTGATATTATTTTGAATTAAGAAATATGAGTCCTTCAATTTTATTTATATGAGTCCTTCAATTTTATTTATTTATTTAATATATTTTTATTGATTTCAGAGGGGAAGGGAGAGGGATAGAGAGTTAGAAACATCAATGAGAGAGAAACATTGATCAGCTGCCTCCTGCACACTCCCCACTGGGGATGTGCCCTCAACCAAGGTACATGCTCTTGACCGGAATCGAACCTGGGACCCTTTATTCCGCAGGCTGATGCTCTATCCACTGAGCCAAACCGGTTAGGGCCATTTTTAATTTTTTGAGGAAACTCCACACTGTTTTTCATAGTGGCTGTACCACTCTGCATTCCCACCAATAGTGTTCTAGGGTTCCCTTTTCTCCACATCCTCACCAGCATTTATTGCTTGTTGATGTATTGATGGTAACCATTCTGGCAGGTGTGTATTATTCTTTTTATGTGTTGCTGAATTTGGTTTGCTAGTCCTTTTTTTCTATCTATATTCATAAGGATATTGGTCTATAGTTTCCTTTCTTTTGATGTCTTTGTTTTGGTTTTGGTATTAGAATAACACTAGACTCATAGACTGAGTAGGGAAGTGTCCCCTCCTGTCTGTTTTTGGAAGATGTTGTGAAGAATTGATGCTAACTCTTCTTTAAACATTTAGTAGAATTCACCAGTGAAGCCTGCTGGTCCTGAGCTTTTCATTGTGAGCAGCTTTTTAAAAAAATATTTTTTATTGATTTCAAAGAGGAAGAGAGAGGGAGAGAGCGATAGAAACAGCAATGATGAGAGAGAATCATTGATTGGCTGTTTCCTGCACACCCCCACAGAGATGGAGCCTCCAACCTGGGCATGTGCCTTGACTGGGAATCGAACTGGTGACCCTTTGGTGCATGAGATGACGCTCAACCAAATGAGCCACACCGGCCAAGACATGGGTAGCTTTTTTATCACTAATTCAGTCCTGTTATTTGTTATATATCTATTCATAATCTTACCTTTTTCTTCATTAGTCAGTTTCAGCTGTTTGTATCTTTAGGAATTTGTTTATTTTATCTAAATTGTCTAATTTAATGTCATATAATTACTCATAATATTTTCTTATTATACTTTTATTTCTATAAAATTGGTATTAATGTCCCCTGCTTTTATTTCTTGATCAGTCTTACTAAAGGTTCGTCAATTTTGTTGATCTTTTCAGAAAAATCAACTTTTGGTTCTGTTGATTGTTTCCATTGTTACTCTATTCTTTACTTCATTTATTTTCATTCAAATTGTTATTATTTTTTTTCTTTAGATTGCTTTCAGTTTCATTTGCTCTTCTTTTTCTAGTTTCCTAAAGTACAAGGTCAGGTTATTGATTTAAGATCTTTCTTCCTTTTTTTTAAAGAATATTTTTATTGATTTCAGAGAGGAAGGAAGAGGGAGGGAGAGATAGAAACATCAATGATGAGAGAGAATCATTCATCAGCTGCCTCTTGCATGCCCCATACTGGGGAACAAGCCCACAACCCAGGCATGTGCCCTGACCAGGAATCAAACTGTGACCTCCTGGTTCATAGGTCGATGCTCAACCACTGAGCCATGCCGGCCAGGTAAGAACTTTCTTCTTTTTAATATAAGCATTTGCAAATATAAATTTCCTTGTAATCACTAATTTACCCGCAGTCCGTAATTTTGATATATTGTGTTTTATTTTCACCTGTCTCAAAATATTTTGAAATTTCTTTTGTGATGTCTTCTTTTTTCACCCGTTGGTTAATTAGAAGCATGTTGTTTAATTTTCACATATTTGTGAATTTCCCAAATATACTTATGCTATTAAATTCATTCCATAGCGATTGGAAAATACCCTTTGTATGATCTCAGTTCATTTAAACATATTTAGGATTATTTTGTGGTCTAAAATATGATCTGTCTTAGAAAATGTTCTATGTGCACTTGAAAATAATGTGTTTTCTGCGTCCGTTCTGTGTGTGTTAGGTCTAGTTGGTTTATAATGTTGTTCAACTCATCTTTTTCCTTGTTGATATTCTTTCTAGCTATTCTATTATTGAAAATAGACCGTTGAAACCTCCAGCTATTATTGTTGAATTGTTTCTATGTCTTCCTTCAATTCCGTCCATTTTTGCGTCATACATTTTGGGTTCTGTTAGCAGGTGCATCTATATTTATAATTATAATGGATTAAACTTTTTATTATTACAAAATTCCCTTCTTTGTCTCTATTAACATTTCTTTGTTTTAAAGTATATTTTATATGGTATTAAGTAGTCATTCTACTTCTCATTTGAATACTGTTTCTTTGGATTGTCTTTTCCATCCTTTCAGTGTTTTTTAATTTAAATACTTTATGATATTTTTATATCAATTGCCAATCTTTGCCTTTTGGTTGGAGTATTTAATACATTTCCCTTTAACGTAATTACTGATTATGTTAAAGTAGAAGAGGAAATTAATATGCCCATAAACATAGCTTTGTAATTATTGCCTTATACACTTGTCTTTTAAATCATATAGGAGGGGAACAATAGTTACAAACAAAAAATAAACTTATTTTGCTTTACACCCATGTAGTTTGCTTTATTGTTATTCTTTATTTCTTTGTGTGGATTTGAGTTACTGTCTAGTGTCCTTTCATTTCAGCCTAAAGGACTCACTTTAATATTGGTTGTGGAGCAGTTCTGCTAACAATTAATTCTCTTAGTTTTTGTTTATTTGGGAATGTCTTCATCTCTCTCTCTCTCTCTCTCTCTCTCTCTCTCTCTCTCTCTCTTAACCCTCACCTGAGGATATTTTTTCCATTGATTTTTAGAGAGAGTGGAAGGGAGAGGGAAAGACACAGAGAAAGGAATATCGATGTGAGAGAGAGAGACACATCAATTGGTGCCTCCTACACCCACCCTGACCGGGGCTGGGGATAGAGCCTGCAACGGAGGGATGTTCCCTTGACCTGAATTGAACCCAGGACTTTTCAGCCCGCGAGCCAGTGCTCTATCTACTAAGCCAAACCGGTTATGGCTCTGCTTCATTTTTGAAGGATGATTTTGTTGGATATGTAATTCCTAGTTGATCATCGTTTCCTTCAGCATCATATGTCATCCCATTGCCTCTGGCATCCCTGGTTTTTTTTATAAGTCAGCTGTTAAAGTCATCAAGCATTTCTTTTATCTGATGAGTCACTTTTCTCTTGTTACTTTCAAGATTCTCTCTTCGGCTTTGGTTTTCAACAATTTGACTGTGATGCAGCTAGGTATGCACCATTTGAGTTTCTCATATTTGGAGTTAATTGAGCTTCTTGAATGTGCAAATTAAAATTTTGGGGAAGTTTTCTGCCTTTATTTCTTTCGATATTTTTTTCTCTCCTCTCTCCTCTGGAACTCCTGTTATTCATATGTTAGCATGCTAGATGGTGTGTATACCACAGGCACATGCATCTCTTAGGCTCTGTTCATTTTTCTTCATTCTTTTTAGTTTTTATTTCTCAAACTGCATCATCTCAAATGACTTATTTTCAAGTTTGCTGATTCTTTCTTTTGCCCACCAGTGAATTTTTCATTTCAGTTATTGTACTTTTCAGCTCCCGCATTTCTATTCGGTCTCTTTTTATAATTTCCATCTCTTTATTGATATTCTCTATTTGGTGAGACATCATGTTCACACTTTAGTTTATTAGCTATTATTTCCTTTAGTTCTTTGAATATATATAAAGTCTTTATCTAGTAAATCCAATGCCTGGACTTCCTCAAGGACCGCTTCTATTGACTGCTTTCTTTGCTGTGTATGGGCCATACTTTCATGCACAGACATGAATGATGCTTCATTATGAATCATAATTTTTTGAAAACTGGACATTTAAAATAATATAATGTGGCAACTCTGAAAATCAGAAGCCCCCCTCCCCAGGATATGTTGTTTCAGTTTGTTGTTGATGCTATTGCTGTTTGTTTGTATAATGACTCTCCTGAATTAATTCTTTAAACTCTGTATTTCTTGCCTATGCAGCTACTAAAGTCTCTCCTCAATTAGTTTAACAGTCAGCTAACAATTGAACAGAGATTGCCTTTAATGACTTGAACGAGTAAGTCTCACAGCCTTTACCTTCATGCTCTATATGTACAGAGTAGCCCCCAAAAAATGTACACACACTTTAACAACTGATAGCTCAATTTTTAAAATGAAATTTATTTTAATAAACACTGACTTTGTAATTATTCAAAGTGTGTGTATACATTTATTTGGGACGCCCTAAATTTGGTCATGACTTCAGCAGGCAGTTTACAACACTGCCTTACCTTTCCTTTCCTGCTTATGCAAAGCCTCAAGGTTGACCAGAAGTGAGAGATGGAGGCCTCTCGTGTCTTTCTTGGACATGTGCATTGCACATGCATGTCCTTCTAGAGTACCAAGAATAAGTCAGACATTATCAAAGCCCCCTATGGACTTCTCATTCCCTAGCATTTCCTTTTAAGGTCTTTGGTCGGCCTCTTGTTAGCCTCAACTGGTATTACCACCTCTGGCTGCTGTGATGTTAAACAATTGCAGCTGATTTTTCTCTTTTTTTTCCAACAAATGCCCTGGTGATAGGGTGTGAGCGCTGAGTCAGTTCAAATAATAAGAGACTTTCAGAGAGCTGCCAGACAGATCACAGTTCTCTGGGCCTGGGACTTAGAGGTTCAAACCTATTTTGTTTCCTCCAGTGGCTGCTAGGCTGCTAGGTTGTTTGTTTGTTTTTATTTGTAATGTATTGATTTTGAGGGGGGGGGATTAGAGAGATAGAGACAGAAATAGAGAAAGAGAGAGAGAGACTTGTTGTTCCATGTATTTGTGTACTCACTGGTTGAATGTTGTGTGTCCTGATCAGGGACTGAACCTGAAACCTTGATACAATGGGACGATGCTCTAACCAACTGAACTACTTGGCTGGGGCAAGCGTTCTTACTCTGACCACTGAAAGGGCTTAGAAGCAGATACCCTAGTAGCAATGAATACATCTAGCACCCAATTCTTGGTTTTTATACCATGCCCCATTAAAAGAAACATGGACTATTTGGAGAAATGGATGATACCAGGGCAGGGATAGGGAAAATGAAAGGTAAGCCTGGGACATATTTTGTGCCAGAAAGACTGAAAGACTAAAGAAAGCTCAGGAGACAGTGTGAAGCGGCTCCCACTGGCCAAATTAGTGACAATGTGAGTATCAAAATGAATAATGATGATAACGGTTTATAATATATTAAATTAAAATTTTCCATTAGTCCATAGCAATACTAAAATGAAAAAGAGAAGTAGAAATGAAAAACTCTTCTTTCTAAGAAAATTCCAGCTAATAATCACGGAAGGAATGATAGAATAAAAGAAAATAAACATTCTGCAATTTCCAGTGTAATAATGGGTTCGGGCAAGGATCATCAATGGATCCTTGATTGATGATGATGCTCAAAGGATCATCAATCTTAAACTATTGGTTAAAATAATTTGTGGCAATAGAATATTCACAAGATCTCCAAAAATCACCCCACAGATTACTTACTAATTACAAAGTTGGAAATGTAGCTTTACAATGGAGAGACCCAGCAGTCTCCACATTAAGCCATCAGAC
The DNA here is from genome assembly GCF_000147115.1 of Myotis lucifugus. Lineage (NCBI taxonomy): Eukaryota > Metazoa > Chordata > Mammalia > Chiroptera > Vespertilionidae > Myotis > Myotis lucifugus. The sequence goes on from NW_005871474.1 coordinate 348,209, forward strand.
TTAGGGACCACCAAGGACAGTCTTGCAAGGGCCTCCTGATGAGATTCACTAAAAAGCCACAATAGGGCCTGTCACTTTCTCACCAAAAACTATTGAACCGGGATCTAATCATGAGTAAACAATCAGATAAATCTAGATGAGGGTTTCTCAACCTCAGCACTACTGAAACTTTGGGTGGGATAATTTTTTTAGTGTTCTGTGCACTGTAGGATGTTTAGAAGCATTCCTGGTCTCTACCTACTATGGGCCAGTAGCACCTTGCTATCGATTGAATGTTTGTGTCCCTCCAAGAGTCATATGTTGAAATACTAATCCCCAAGGTAATAATAGTATTTGGAGGTGGGGCCTTTGGGAGGTAATTTAGGTCATAAAGGCAAAGCTCATGTGAATGGGATTAATGTCCTTAAAAAAGAGGCACAAGAGAGGCTCCCTCCCACCTTTTGCCATTTGCCATTATAGCAAAATGACAGCAGTCTATGAACCAGAGGCAGGTTCTCACCAGAAACTGAACCTGCAAGCCCAGTCTATGGTGTTTTGTTATAGCAGCTGGAAAGGACTAAGACACGTCAACCCAGTTGTGACAACCTAACTTAAAATGTCTCCCAACATTGCTAAATTTTCCCTAAATTGCAAAATAAGCTCAGTTGAAAAACACTAGTCTAGAACGCATTCTGTAAGAGGGCTCTTCAAAAAAATTCAATTTTGTGAAGGAAACAAAGGCAGGAAGGAGTTGTCTGTTTTACAATAAGAGACTAGAGATTTAATGACCACATGTAACAGGTAAATCTTGATTGGATCTAGGATTTAAAAGAAAAACTTTCATAGAAATCATATTTCAGAGATTTAGGGAAATTTGAATATGTACTGCATATGGGAGTATATTAATGTATTGTTCATTTTCTTAGATGTCATAATGGTATTATAGTTACTTAACGAAATCTTTATTCCAATTTTGGGAGATACATGCTAAGATATTTAAAGGAGAAGTGTCAGAAACTTGCTTTCAAATGGTTCAACAAAAAAATTAAGTTTGTAAGGATCTGGGAGAGATGAGGGAGAGAGAGAGGGCACACAAACGTTGGCTAAATTTAGCAACTGATACATTTCATGGAAGAATTTTTGATAAGCTTAAATTTTTTCAGAATAAGAAGTTGAGGGGAAATATGATAAAATTCATGGAGAAAATAAATTAGGTACAGCCTGGAAATCACTGAGGGAAAGAAAGTGGATGAAGAACAGACTATTAAGGACAGAGTCCTGAGGAAGCACAAGAGGTTGATAAGGAGGAGAAAAACCTTGAAAGTCTTGAAAGCTCAAGAAGAAAAAAACTGTTTCATAAAGGACAGAGTGTTCAACAGTATCAAACACCACTGAGAAGTTCAATAACAGACCAACAGAAAATCAAACAAACAAACATTGGCTTTGGCAAGATGTAGCGCATTGGCCACCTTGATAAAATAGTGAGGACAGGAGCCTGATTGAAGCGGTGGATGAAAAAGTTGGAGATGAGGAAGAGTGACTGCAAGAAAGGACAAATCTAATGAAAAGGTCTCTTTAGGAAAGAGAACAAAGAATGGACTTGTTTGTTTACATTTTTGAAGATGAGTTATCTGAAGATGTGTCTACACGCCAGTGGGAATGAGCCAGTAGAAAGTGAAAGAAGGGAGATTGCAGTACATGAGAGGGAATGGGATCCACATGGAAGGGTTGCATTGGTTTTCTCCAGGGATCACTAAATAAAGACACCATGAGGCAGAGGGGGAGGGGTCCCGGGTTCAATTCTCTTCCCCGTATCTGAGGGGAGAGAAATAGTATCTCAGAAAGGAGAAAAAATGAATTTGCTAGGAAAGTGAGGGAGGATAGTCTGGCTGTGTTGCCAGCTGGTTTGAAATTGTGACCATAAAGTGAAAGTGAGCTCAATCAGTATGGTGAGCAATTTTCTCTTACAACATCCATTTGTTTGGGCACAGGAGCTGAGTAAGAGGATAGTGGGGGTTAGCCAGTTATAATGGACGTTTATAATTTTTATTGACTGTTCAGAACGTGAACCCCTTTCCTATGTATTGGAATTCCATCTTTTCTATCTTTGGAACCCCTCCTCCCATCTTTACAGTCTTGGTGAATGGCATAACCCTCCTCCCCCATAGAAGCTGAAACTGTCAGATACTTACTTTCCCAGTATCCTTTGCAGCTGGAACTGAGCACATGACTTAGATGCAGACAGTCAAATGCATTGTCAGGAGCTAAGAAATACACAGTAGAGCATCATCACTAACAGTAAGGGAGATGGTGACAGCAACATCCGGTTTCTGGTATCAGCAGTGGCAACAATGCCAGTGGTAGCCTCCAGTTCCCACTCATTGGCAATGTCACCTCAGCCAGCATCCATCCTCTAGGATGGCAGCATAGGTGTCCTCACCACACCGGTTCTGTGTCATAATTTTGGCTGTGGTTCTCAATGCATAACCTCAAACCCAGCTCTTCCAGCAATTCTTTGAGGCAACCAATGTCTATGAGATGCAAATAACGTCATTTATTAAATGGTACATTATCATAAAACCCTTGAGTTCATTTACATATTAAGTGAGCAAACTCAATCTCCTCTAGCAAGCATATTTTGTGGTCTAAGTGAACAAATGCAACTTGTCATAATAAATATATTTTATTGATGGTTATTCCAGGCCTTGTGGTTAAAGATTACATTCCTGTGAGATTACACAGAAACAAAAAACCTCTTGTACTCTAACAGATGGCTATCTCGTGGAACCTCTTTAGTTCCTTCTCCTCAAATGCCAGTAAACACATTGAGAGGAACCCGACGTGTTTAGTGGTATTTGAGGACAAGGAAGCAAGCATGTATAGTTTAATCGTAGATTAGATCTTTGGTGACACCTGGCTAGTCTCCAACAGTGCAAACATTTTCATCTTTCTCTTGCTCACATGGCAATAACCAGCACAACACTTGCATTCTCAAATAATTTTGGCAAAAAATATATTTCCTTCCAGGCTTCTCATAAAAAAAAATCCTTGTGACCAATAGTTTCTTTTTTTAAAATATTTTTTATTGATTTTAGAGAGTGGAAGGGAGAGGGATAGAGAGATAGAAACATGAATGAGAGGGAAATACCAAATCTGCTGCCTCCTTCACGTTCCCTACTGTGGATGGAGCCCTGCAACCTGGGCATGTGCCCTGACGGGGAATTGAGCCATGAGTTCCTGGTTCATGGGCCAATGGTCAACCACTGACCAACACTGGTCGGGCACCAATAGTTTCTTTTGATTTTAACTAAGGCTGGAGTCAAGTTTTGAGTCTTATAATTTCGAATCTGCATTTCTAGCAATTGTAAGTTTTGTTTCTTTTTTTGTCTCACTGCATTGGCCAGAACCCTCAGGTTATTAACTAGTAGAGGTGAGATGATTGTCTTATTCTTTCAATGGTGAGACTGAGTTTCTTCAGTGACTAGTGTAAATCAGTTCTCCAGCGTAGCTGCAACTCTGGGCTTCCGAAGAAGGTAAAGCGGGTAGCATCTGACGTGTATGTATATAAACCTAACTTCTCCTTTTACTCACCGTGGCTCATTATTCTTCACTCTGCCCTCCTTTGCTTCTCAGACCTCCTATATTCGTTTTGTTGTGCAGTTGTTAATTATCATTTTGCAAATGAGGAATGAAGTCACACAGCTGCTAATTAGTGACCGCCAAGTCTGCTCAGATTTTTGTGGCAGGAAAACCTTCCTGGGTTTTCCACAGCTGCTGAATTCTGTGAGTTTGGTTTTTGTTCTAATTTAAGTTTCTAGAAGGTAGCAATGATATTTTTCTATGTTTATATAAAGTAAATTACTTGGCCAAAGAGGATAGATCTTCTATTAAATTCTATAATAAAAGTAGTTAAAGTTTTTAATTGACTTTTAAAAAGACACTGAAGTTTTGTAAAAAAAAACAAAAACTTTTCATACAGGATGTTTACTTTGGGAAAAGATCCAAATGTTAAAGAAATGAATGACTAAGGATATAAGAATATTCTAAAATCATATTTTCCAGAGAAATAGAAACATGCTTTACACATAATTTAGGAAAAACACTTTTAAATAAATTTAACATATCTGATCGACATTTTGTCATTTCACTACTTATGAGTCTAACTCATTTTTATAGTATTAGTTTATAAATGTGCTATAATTTTTATTATCTATTACCCTGTTGATTAATATTTGGCTTGTTTCTCATTAAAACCTATGCTGCAGGAATGCACAGTTGCTTCATAAATAGAGCGTTGGCCAGTGAGTTTCCAGTAAACTTGATCTGGATAAGTGGGGTCTACTTAAAAAGTGATGGTGCTTTTAGAATAAATTGTCAGTTTTCCCTCCAAAAAGACTTTGCCAATTTACATTCCCACCAATCATGTATAAAAGTACACATTTCCCCACACTTCCATCAACACTATATGTTACCAGTTCTTTACATTTTTGGCAATATGATAGAAGAAAGATGTTATGAAGTTTTATTGCCATTTCTTTGGTTACTGGTTTATTCATAAGTTAATTGCCCATTTTACTTTTAGTCTTTAATACTGTATTTTTGTATTTTTAGTCTTGAATTGCCTATTCATATCCTTTTACCTGATTTTTATCACTGAGTAATCTTCCACTGTATGGATGTACCATAGTTTGCTTATCCATTCTGCATGGGTTTCTATAATTGTTTATCTGTCTTTTTATTTATGTATAGGAGCCCTCTATACATTACAGATACCAATGCTTTGTTACAAGTATTTTCTCACAGCCTCCTGCTTATCTTTTAACTTTGCAATGTCTACCTTAATACAGAAGTTTGGGGGTTTCATATACAAAGTTAAGTTGGTACTATTTTCTGTATGGCTTCTAGCCTTTATAAATGTGTGTTGTGTCCCGCCACTTAACTAAACTTGAGCTCAGTTTTATGTGATGAGTAGAAGTTAGCCAGGTGAAGGCAGGGAGGAACATTCCAAATGAGAGACCAGAAGGGCAAGTCCGCAGATGTGAGCAGGTGCAGTCTCTTCTCTAGGCTGGCTTCCTTCCCCGTGGCTTCATTCTGCGCCAGGGCATGTGACTGCCCATGCTGTGCCCTGCGGTATAACGGTATGGCAGAGTCAGAAGGAAACTCTGAGCATTGTTAGTGTAGGTAACTAGTTAGTGCAGCATTAATAAAGGAAGGGAGCAAGTGAAATCAGACATTAAGCCAATGCACTAGGGAGCTGAGTCAAGACATTAAGCCTGGTTTACCAGGAAGCTATAACATTCACAGCTCCCCAGGGGACCACCTCATCCTCCCCCTGGGGGTACTTAGACTCTCTTCCCCATTCCTAGCGGGCTCCCCAGGGTTCAACTCAGTCATTAGCCAGAATTACTGAGGGAGAGCCAGAACAATGAAGGGGAACTTGCTCTTCTGGGCGCATGCTCAGTAGGGGCCAAGATGAGACCATGAAGGGGTGGTGCCTAGCCTGGGAAAAGGATCGGATTGGATCAGGAACCCAGGAGCCCGGGAAAATCTAGGAAAGCGATTGGATAGGGGGAGGACCCAACAAGAACCCATGCAGAGCGAGGGAAGAGATTGGTTTGTTTGAAAGCCTCAGGTAATATAAAAGCTTGCCCTGGCTGGTTTGGCTCAGTGGATAGAATGTGGGCCTGTGGACTGAAGGGTCCCGGGTTCAATTCCGGTTGGGGGCACATGCCCGGGTTGCAGGCTCAATTCCCAGTTGGGTGCATGCAGGAGGCAGCCAATCAATGATTCTATTTCATCATTGATTTTTCTATCTCTCTGACCCTCTCCCTTCCTCTCTGAAATCAATAAAAATATTTTTTTTATATATTTTATTGATTTTTTACAGAGAGAAAGGGAGAGAGATAGAGAGTTAGAAACATCGATGAGAGAGAAACATTGATCAGCTGCCTCCTGCACATCTCCTAATGGGGATGTGCCTGCAACCCAGGTACATGCCCTTGACCGGAATCGAACCTGGGACCTTTCAGTCCGCAGGCGGACGCTCTATCCACTGAGCCAAACCGGTTTCGGCAAAAATATATTTAAAAAAAAATATATAATCAAAGCTTAACAAAGGCCGGGTTGGGTAGCATCCTTTGCCCATTCCTTCTCCTGTTCTGTTCTCTTTGCAGCAGCCCTGCCCACCTGGCTCCAAGTGCAGCTCCCAGCACAGGCCTGGGGCAGCAACTAATCCAGCCGGATGGGGGCAGACTGAGCTGGACTAAGCTTTGGCCTGGACTAAACGGAACTAGGGCCACTTCAGATGCCCTGCCCATGCCGGCTAATGGCACAGTATCTCTGAACCCTGGCTCTTCTGTGCTTGGTGAAGACAAGGCTGGACTTATTCCACAGCAAGACGGAGCTAAGCCACCTGTCGTGGATGAGACACCAGCCACCTGAAGATAGTCCTTGGTTTTTACTTCAATAAATTTTCTTTAAATATGTTTTTATTGATTTCAGAGAGAGGAGAGGAGAGGGAGAGAGAGAAAGAAACATCAATGATGAGAAAGAATCATTGATCAGCTGCCTCCTGCACACACACACACACACACACACCCCCAACACCCCCCATTTGGATCATGCCCGCAACCCAGGCATATGCCCTGACCGTGAATCAAACAGTGACCTCCTGGTTCATGAGTTGATGGTCAACCACTGAGCAACACCAGCCCAGCTACTTCAATAAATCTTACCAGTATACCTCATCCTTCCATGTGTAGGTCCTGGAACTGCTTTTCTTGTGACTCTGTGGAAGAACCCCATTTTCACCAGCAACAGTGGGAGCCTCAGATCTGCCCTTGTTAGGCCAATTACCTTGGCCAAGTGACTGAGCCCCAAGAATGTTTTTATGTCATGTATCCACCCAGCCATCCATTATTGAAGGTCCAGAGAAAGCTGAAGGCCAAACCCAAAGTCTGAGGCATGGTTAAGAGCCTTGCAGAGTCACTAAACATCTCTAAGGGATGGGTTTCTGTAAGGTTCATCTTCCCCAACGGGGAATCGGCAAAGAGCTTTTGATTGACATCCTAATAGTGAACTGGTACCTGAATATCCCGCCCACACCAAGGCTCTTTGAAGATGGCCCATCTTTCTTTGGACCGTGCTGTCTCCTTCCTTTCCCTCTGTCATCATATTGTAAGCGTGTGCCCCGAGTGCCACCCTGAAGCTAGGCTCCGGACCTGCAAGCTTGCGGAAGAAACAAGTCCTGATCTTTTGCCCTGAGCACACACAGAAAGTCAGCCAGCCAGGCAGACAGCCAAGTTATATTTAGATTCTGTCACCTGATGGGGTCATCCACTAATCAGGGCACAGTGGCAGCTGTGGTGTTTGGGCGTTTCGGGAGTAAACTGCGGTGGGACCAGAGACAGGGAAGAAGTGGGCAAGAAAGCCAGGCATTGACGTCAGGCTCGTTTAAGCAGGTCACAAAGCAGAAATACAAATGTGTGGCTTACATTCAACCTGAGAGATGGAGGTCAGACCAAGGAGAGCCTTGCCTTTAGAGAGAAATCCGTGCCTGGCTTGGGCAGGGGAAGGACAGCATGGGATATCAGCAGGAAGAGTGGCTCAGCTGGTCAGGCCCCTTCCTGCCCCAGAAGCCAGGGTGGGGGTGGGGGCAGGATCTCCAGCCCCTTCCTGCCCCGTGAGCTTCAGCTGAGTGACTCTTTGACGGGCAGTTAACACCCAGCTGCGGTCAGCACCATTCACAAGGGAGAAACCGGAAAGTGGACATGCAGGATTTTTTTTTTCAAGCCCCAAAGGCCTTCCTTGCCCCAGATCTGATTGACCAAATTACTGTCCTGGAGGCAGGGCAGGGGCACTAAATTATCAGTGATTCAGTTGCTTTGCGTGCTTCTTATCTCTAGAATCTATCCCCACCCCTCTGGGGCCATGGTCAGGATCTCCTGGCCTGGCTTTGGCTTTGGCCCCTCCAGGCTATTCCAGACCCTGCTCACAGGACAGGTTTCACAACCAAACCCCATCTGAAACACCCAAAGCTGCCCATGCCCTCAGGATCATCCACACACCTCAGCTTGGACTTTCAAAGTCCTCCTCCGTGTTCTGACACCCAGCCTCTCTCCCCAGACTTTTTTTTCAACAGCTTTGAGGTATTATTGTTGACATAAAATAAATTACACGTGTTTAGTCTGGCTAGGCATGGCTCAGTGGTTGAGTGTTGACCTATGAACCAGGAGGTCATGGTCATGGCACATGCCCGGGTTTGAAGCTTGATCCCTACTAGGGGGTGTGCAGGAGGCAGCCGATCAGTGATTTCTCTCTCATCGTTGATGTTTCTATCTCTCTCCTCCCTTCCTTTCTGAAATCAATAAAAAAAATATTTTAAAAAACATTTAAATTACACATGTTTAAGTGATATATATATTGTTAATGTAAAAACATTCAAACCTGTAAAGCATTTTTGTGAGTTAATTTGAGACAAACTGTCAACAATTGCTGGGAAGCAGTATCTCAAAGGATTGGGATAATGCTCCAGAGAATGGGGACTTTTCATCTATTTTTATAGATTGCAATCAAAGGAGGGAACATAGGTGGGTTACATGAAATCCATTGGTGATAGACTAGAGAGGCGGGAGAAAGCAAACGGGGCGGGGGGGGGGGACCCCTGGGATTGGATAAAAAGTAAAATGATAGACACATACTTAGGTGGGTGCAGGATAGTTAACAGTCAACAATTAACATGATAACAATAACAATGAAGGAATTTTGTGGTGTCTGTCCTGGTGCCCAGGTACATTAGGTTGTGCCCCAAGGGGTCCTGAAAAAAGGAAGTTACAAGTTACCCAGACATTTCAAGGATATGTTATCATAGATAGGTTCAGTTAAGGTAAAGGTTGACTTTGTCAGGGAAGGTACCGGCCTAGGAGGTGACTACCTACCATAACTGCTTTTAGTTAAAGTTTAATTTCAGACGATCCTTTGTGGTTACTTTAGGTCTCTGAGTTTGCAAGACAGCCATGCAGGCCTTCCCTAAACTGCTTGTCAGGTTGTTTTGCCCAGATTTCAGGATCCTCAGAAGACCATCAGGGAGCCAGCCGAGTCCGATGCAAAAGCAAAAAGAGTCTTTATTCGAGCTAGCTCGAGCTCTCCGTCCACCACACTCGCCGACGCAGCGGCAGCGGGCAGAGAGAGAGAGCCCTGTGGGAAGAGGGGTTTTATAGGGGGGTTGGAGTAAGGGGAGGAGAGAGGACTGTGGGCCCTGCCAATTGGCCAGGTGCAAGTCGGGGTCTTGTTACACAGGATGTGGTTGTGTCTATGGCACGCACTTCCAAGGTGTGGCTAGCAGAGGCTTGGGATTCCGGGAAGAAGCTCCTTGCTGAGCACATGGCTAATGGCTGCTGCCCCAAAAATGGAGGATCCGGGGTAAGATGGAGGGCGTAGCCCTGGCCCTTTCAAGGTTAGCATGTTGCTCCTTTTGTTATATATATATATTAATATATGTATACTAGAGGCCCGGTGCACGAATTCCTGCACGGGTGGGTCCCTCTGGGTGGCCTGCAGGGATCAGCTGAAACCCGCAGTCCAACACCACCTGCAGCTCCTACCTGCTACTCCCACTCATCCCGGTCCCACTGTGCCTGCCGTGGGCTCATACCCTATCAATCCTGATCAGGAGAGGCTCAAGCTGCCACAGCAGCGCTCGCCTGCCATGAGCCCTGCGTCTGGCACCCTCCCAAGGGGAGTGGCCTGCAGGATCAGGCTGAAACCAGTTCTCTGACATCCCCTGAGGGGTCCCAGATTGTGAGAGGGCTCAGGCCAGGCTGAAGGATCCCACTGGTGCACGATCAGGCTGGGGAGGGACCAAGGGAGGGCTCCAGGGTGAGTCTGGCCCATCTCACTCAGTCCTGATCAGCCGGACCCCCAGCAGCAAGCTAACCTACCAGTTGGAGCATCAGCCCCCTGGTGGTCAGTGCACGTCATAGCGAGCAGTTGAGCAGCCTTAGCATATCATTAGCATATTACGCTTTGATTGGTTGTTCGGTTCTGCTGTTCGGTCTATTTGCATATTACCCTTTTATTATATAGGATATATATATATATATATATCTACATATATATATATTTCCAGAAACCAACATCACAATCAAAATAATGTACATATCCATCACCCCCAAAGTCTCTTCATGTGTGCCCTTTGTCATCCTTTTTTTCCACTTCTCCCTGCACCCCTCCCCTAACCCCAGTGAACTCCAATATGCATTATGTCACTTTAGATTAGTTTTCACTTTGAGAGGTTTTAAGTATAAGTGGAATCATACAGTATGGACTCCTTTTTGTCTGACTTCTGTCACTCAGCACCATTATTCTGAGATCCATCCCTGCTGTTGCGTGTATGAGTAGTACATTTGTTTTTATTGCTGAGTTTAATACTTTCCATTGTATGAGTGTATACAATTTGTTTATAGATTTACCTGTTGATGAACATTTATATTGTTCCCAGTTTTTGAATTTCAAATAGAACAGCTCTGAGCATTTGTATACAAGTCTTTGTTGCACTGATTCCTCTTGGATGAATACTAGGGGTTAATGGGTGGCCATAAAGTGCATGTTTAATATTTTTTAGAAACTACCAGCTCTTTTCCAAAGTGGTTGTGTTGTAGGCAGCAGGAACAGCACTGGGTGTTAGACCCATGAGATCAGACTGGACCTGGGTTCAGCAACCTCAGTACTTGGGTTCTGGCTAGGAGAGAATTCAGAGCCAAGACCCAAATTGTAAGAGAACATTTACTTGGTAAATCACAGAGGTTGAAGAAGTAATTCCTAGAGGAAATGGGCTTAGAAAACAAGTTATAGAGGTAAAGGAAGGGCCCTTGGAGCTTGGAAGTGAGGAATAATGGTAATGGTAATGTGCCTGGGGAGTTGGAGTCGGGGAAGGGAAGGGAAAGGGGAAGGGAAAGGTGGGGGAGAGCGCTCTGGGTCCTCCTTCCAAAGAGTTTTAAGGGTGGAGATTTGATTTTAGGGAAGGTCCCAGGGGAAGATCTCAATAGAATATACAGTAGCTTTCCAGGTGGGTCTTTTCAGGGTTATGGTCTCCACGGATTGATTGGCTGGCACCAGGGCAGGGGGGTCATCATTCAACACAGCTGGTCCTGAGGTCAGCGGTGGCTAGCTTTGTTGCTTTCCTGGGCCTGGAGCTAAAATACAACTGAGGCCTAGATGTTATCTCTAGGGAGGAAAGGTCCAAACCTCATGACTAGCAGATATGCTAAAGGGAGGAAAGGCCACCCTGGGAGTGAAGTCCCACCCTACAATTGTCCATTGCTAGCACCTGGGGCTTTCCACCCTGATGACCTTCTGTACCTGGCCCATCATCTTTGCTCTAACTGCCCACAACAATTGCTCCATTTTCCACTCCCACCAGTGATACTGTTGGAAGTAGGGTCCTTGCAATGTCTCAAGAAAAAGCATTTTTGGGGTCCCACAAGGTGGTATGATTTATTTGGGTGAAAATAGAAGGTGGCCAATAAGATTTGTAGTGCGAGATGCAAAATCAAAGGAGTGCCTCTCCTGGGTTCCCAATGTCCCATCTCTGTCTGTCCCAGGAATTTCAGGGTCAGAAATAAGGCCAATGTCCACAGATTCTGCACCCTGCCAAGGCTAGTCCAGTCCAGTCTTTCCAACCATCCTGCTGGCTTAGCTTGTGTTCCTGGCTAAGATCTGTTGCTGTGCTGCTGTGCTGCTGAATCCAGGCTCCAGCTTGGAGCCTGCGTTTGGAGTCTGCACAGATGTTGGCCAAGTGGCTCCTAGGACCACGTGGTTATTATGGAGAGAGACTCAGCAAATGAATGGAATGAGCACAGATCACTGAGCAAAAGAGAGCTCTGACCCCTGGGATTATGTTACCTCTCAGGCTTGGGAAGGACCAGGAGCTTTTTCAAAATTACCAATCAACTTCCCAAGCTTTCCCGGGCTTTTGATGGATCCTCCCCATGACCAATTGATCACTTTCCCAGGCTAGACTGACAGGCACTATGTTCGCCATTTTGGCTCCTATTGTACATGTGCCTACCTACATGAGCCTTTTATTGTTCTATCCCTCCCCCCAGTGATCTTTGGGGAACAGACGGGTGTTTCCCTAGGGAGTATGTGAAGTTGTACCTTTCTGGTGAAACAATAATGCCTGTTCCCTTTGTTCTCTTCCTTTATTAAATCTAGCTACCTGCACTAACACCAGAAGAGTCCCAGTTCCTCCACAGCCTCACCAGCTCTTCAATGGTCAGTCATTTTAATTTTAGCCATTTTAACAGGAGTGTAGATAACTCACTGAGGTTTGAATTTGCATTTCTGTAATCACTAATGATGTTACAGATGCTTTCATGTGCTCGTCTGCCATTTGTATATCTTCTTTGGTGAAGTGTTCAAATATTTTCCTTTTTTTTTTATTGGATTGTGTGTTTCCTTTATCATTAAATTTTTTGTGTCCTTTACAATCTGTATGCTGCTCTTTATAAGACCTATGATTTTCAAATAGTGTCTCCCAGTCTGTGGCTTGTCTTTTCATTCTCTTAGCAGTCCTTGGAAGAGACGTTTCTAATTTTGATGAAGTCCAATTTATTGATTTTTTTAATGGGTAGTGCTTTTGAAGTAGCATCTAAGAAATCTTTGCTAAACCTAACGTCATGAAGATTTTCTCCTATGTTTTCTTCTAGGCGTTTTATAGTTTTAAGCTATACATTTAGTCTTATGATCCATTTTGAGTATTTTGGTTTAGTTTTGTTTGTTTTCACTTTAGGTTGTTTTGTTTACAGAAGGATGTCATATGCTTTCAGCACTATTTGTTGAAGACTATTCTTTCTTTCTCCACTGAATTGCCTTTGCACTTTTGTTGAAAATCAATCGATCATATATATGTACATCTATTCCTGAATGTTCTATTCGGCTCCACTGGCCTATTTAAAGAATTGAAAAACTATCCTTTCTCCAGTGAATGCCTTTACAACTTTGTAAAGGGTCAACTTAGCATGTGTATGCAGGCTTATTTCTTGACTCTCTATTCTGTTCCACTGATCTATTTGTATATTTTATATATTTGCACTAGTAACACATTGCTTTTATTACTCTAGCTTTATAATAAGCCTTGAATCAGGTGGTATTAAGTCCTCCAACTTGGTTCTTTTTCAATGTTACTTTAGCCATTCTAGGTTCTTAGCATTTCCACATAAATTTTATTTATTTTACAATTCTGTGAGGTGGATACCATATTACCATTCTCTTTGGTGACAGTATAATCTGGTGATCAACATCATGGGTCATGAACTTTAAAATGACCTGGATTAGAACCCCATCATTGTCACTTATTAGCCTAATCTGCCCTAGGTGGTCATTTAACCTTCTATGCTTCAGTTCTCTCATGTGTAAAATGAGTTTATTAACAATACTTAGCTCCAACAGTCACCAGGGTAATTAAAGGAGATAATTCTATTAAGTTCCTAGAATATTGAGTAAGCATCTGGTAAATACTAGCTACAATTATTATCCCCATTTTGCAGGTGGAAAAAGTTGAACTTTAAGAGGTTAAATAACTGTCCTAAGGTAGAGCTTCATAGTGATACAATAAGTTTATGTGACCAACTACAGTTTTGGATTTCAGACCCCAGTTTCTCAGTCACTAAATATAATATGTATATCCTGTACGTTTTATAAAGATAATTTTTAATCTCATACAGTTCTGCGATAATAATATAAACCCTTATATAATATTTAGCTTGTGCCAGACATTATTCTAAGTACTTTACATATCTTACCTCATGCAATCCTCACAAGGTATATTATTATCCCCAGTTTACAGATTCTGAGGCACTGTTGCATTAAGTAATTTCCTGGAGGATGCACAGATAGATAGTAGCAGGACCAAGTGTTACTTTGGTCATTGTAGATCCTTTGTATTTTCATATAAATTTTAGAATCAGCTTATTCCATCCCAAAAAATAGCCCACTGAGATTTTGACTGGAATGGTGTTAAACTTGTAGATCAATTTAGGGAGGATCAACAGCTGATCCATGAGTATACTATGCTAGTGGCCTGGTGCACGGATTTGTGCACATTAAAAGGAAATTAGAAGAAATATTTTAATATCGCTATTCGCCCTTTCTTTATAATAGAAGTGTCAACCAAATTCACAATCAACAATGACAGATCAAAACACACACATGCAATTGGCACCAGCAAGAGCTTTATATGTATCGCACATATGCGAGTCAACTTAGCCTTTTATAGATATAGAATAAACTTGCTTAATTAGACCTGCTTTCTGATTTAGCTAAACTTTTTCCAGCTCAGTGAAGCACCCCAACTTCTCTTTCAGGTAATTGTCAGCAACACAGCAGTAAATATCCACATGAAGCAGATTATTATTGTAGATCACGCAGGGAGAACAAAGGGTAAAATATTTAACTACAGCAGTGTTTGACTATATTCTGCACAGTGAGAAAACCTGAAGTCATTTTCAAGGTCCACCATTTCTTATTCTTTTCAGTCAGGTCAAGTTTTTAAACTTTCTAAGTCTCCGTTTTCTGGCTAGTGAAAAGAAAATAGGATTCCACTGAGTCTCCTATCTACTTACTCCAGGACTTCTGTGAGGATCAAATGAGATGAGGCACGGGAAAACACTTCACAGACATTTGGTTAAAGTTAAAATGTTTACACCTGGCTATAAAGCAAGTCATGTTCCTGGGCTGAAGAAATTGCAAGGAGGCTAGTCGCTAGGGAGAGGAAGTTGGGCGTTGCTATGTGACATCATTACCCGGTGCCCACAGTGACCGTTTCCGGGCTGGGCAGGGCTGTGGGCCACATTTTGCGCCATGGCAGCGTGGGCTTCGATTTGCTGGGGTGTCGCTCCGGGATGGTGGCAGGGCCTGTGTCCCACTTGGGTGAAGCTGAGTGTTGCTTTGTCGGCGCCAGGTCCACAGTGCTGTTTTTTTGTAAATGGCCAGTGCGTGTCACAGCAGCTCCTGCATCGAGCATCTGCCACCTGGTGGTCAGTGCACATCATAGCAACCGGTCAGACGGTCTGGAGGGGCACTTAGCATATTAGCCTTTTATATATATAGATATTTACACTTATTTATTTATTTATTTATTTATTTTAAAAATGTATTTTATTGATTTTTTACAGAGAGGAAGGGAGAGAGATAGAGAGCTAGAAACATCGAACAGCTGCCTCCTGCACATCCCTTACTGGGGATGTGCCCGCAACCCAGGCACATGCCCCTACCGGAATTGAACCCGGGACCCTTCAGTCCGCAGGCCAACGCTCTATCCACTGAGCCAAACCAGTTTCAGCTACACTTATTTAGTTTTTCTTTTTTAGATGTTTACTTATTGATTTTAGAGAGAGAAAAAACACATAGATTTGTTGTTCCACTTATTTACGCATTCATTGGTTGTTTCCTGTATGTGCCTTAATCAGGAATTGAACCTGAAATGGTGGTGTATCATGACAATGCTCTAACCAACTGCCCAGCCATGGCCTTAGTTTTTATTTAATTTTTAAGCAATGCTTTATAGCTTTCAATGTGCAGGTTTTGCACAGCTTTGTCAGGTCTCTCTCTAAGTATTTAATATTTTTATGGTAGTGTAAATGGTAAAAAATACATTTTTATTTTTTAATAGTAAATTAAATGGCAAAAAATAATATTTTTGTGGTGTTGTAAATAACAAAAAAAAATTTCAGTAGCTGATTGATCACTGCTAGTATATAGGAATACAATTTAGTTTTGTATTCTATTCTACAACATTATTAAACTCACTTCTTAATTCTGGTATCTTGGTCATTCTATACGATTTTGCACATAGACAATCATATCTTTCATGAACAGATATAGGTTTAGTTTGTCCTTCCTAACCTGGATTCCTTTTGTTTTTCTCTACTTTGCTGAACTGACTGGAACTTCCAGCACGATGTCGAATATGAGTGGTGAAAGCCGACACCGTTGCCCTAATTCTGATCATAGGGCTAAAACATTCAGTATTTCAGTATTAAGTTGATGTTGGCTGTAGGTTTTTCAATAGAAGTCCTTTTTCAAGTTGAGAAAGAAATTTTTAAATAATAAAAATCCTTTTATATTTATCTTTATATATTTACCATTTCCAAGTTCCTAATTTCTTTGTATGGGTCAAGATTTTACCTGGTATTTTCCTTCTGACTTTAGGACTTTAACAGTTCAGATCAGCTAGTCAGATATTGTCGAACTGAAAATGTCTTCATTTTTCCATTTATTTATTTATTTATTTATCCCCACCCAAGGATATTTTTCCATTGACTTTTTTTTTAGAGAGAGTGGAAGAGAGAGGGAAAGATAGAGAGAAACAGCGATGTGAGAGAAACCCATTGATTGGTTGCCTCCTGCACGTTCTCCCACAAGGGCCCAGGCCAGGCAGAAACCTGCAACCAAGGTATGTGCCCTTGACCGGAATCGAACCCGGGACCCCTTGGTCTGCAGACCGACACTCTATCCACTGAGCCAAACCGGCTGGGGCCAGTTTTCCTTTTTAAAATATTTTTTTATTGGATATAAAATTTTAGATTTATTTTTTTCTTTTAATACTTTTAAAATATTCCCCCACCATCTCCTGGATCACATTGATGCAGTGAAAAGTAATATAAATGGAGCCACTTTAAAATGGAGTCAGAGCAGCCATCCCAGAGATACTGCTTTGCATACCTCACTCCTCAAACCTTTGGAATGTTAAAACTGGGCAAAATTACTTTGGGGCTAGGCCTAATGCTGCATTGTATTCCAAACAACTTTGTTATGACTGGGGACTGGAAATTGAAGACATTCTTCAGAATTGTCATCATATGTTAGCTTTTTCACACCTATAGAAATTCCTTCCTTCTAGTCCTACAATGTCCCCCTTCCCTTTCGCATAAGTGCCCCCGACTTCACCTCCTAATCTGAGCACTGTTTGGGTTCCCGCCTGAATCAGTGCTTCCTGAATAGCTATTCTTTTGGATTTCTACTATTAAACACTTGTTGCCTTTCACTTTGGCCTCTCATTTTTAGATTAACAGTTCCAACAGGAAGCTTGCTGAAGTATTTGTTTCTCTATACATAATGAACCTTTTTTTATCTGGTTGCTTTTAGATTATCTCTTTATTGCTACTTTTACATAGTTTGTGATGTACCCTGGTGTAGTTTTCTCAGTGTTTCTTGGTTTTTGATTCTTCATAGAGCTTCTTGGATTTCTGGATTTGTAGTTTTTCAATTGGGGAAAAAATGTACTTCTTTGAATATTTTTTCTGCACCTCCTCCTTTAGGACTCCATGTATATTAGGCTTCTTGAAGTTACCCCACACTCAGTGTTCATTTATTTTCAGCCTTATTTTTTCCTCCATGTTTTGTTGTGGATAGTTTCTCATGCTGTATTAAGTTCATTAATCCTGTCTTCTATAGTATCTAATCTGCTGTAAATTTCATTCAGTATGTTTTAAGTACCTTTCCAGGTTTATTGGCCAATTGAAATTTCAACAGAAGAAATTCATCTGTCCTTTGCCCACTTTTCCCCTATTGGTTGGCGCATATTGATTTATAAAAGTTGTTTACACATTAAGGAAGAACAACTCTTTTCTTGGCACATAGTGCAGTTATTTTTCACAATTTGTCTTTCAAATATGAACTTGGTGTTCCCTATGCCTGGAATGCAAGTCACTCTTATTCTCTATTACTCCAATCTCCCTTACCCTGCTCCATTTTTTCTCTAAAGGAAAAAAATATATGTAATCTGTGTGTTATGTTTAGAAAGACTTTCTCACTTCAAGAATATTTATTTTAACTATAATTTTAAAAAATTTTTAAAATATTTTTATTGATGTTAGAGAGAGAGGGAGAGGGAGAGAGAAACATTGATGTGAGAGTGAAACATCAATCAGCTGTCTCCAGCATGCCCCCTACTGGGCATTGAGCTCCCAACCTGAGCATGTGCCCTGATGGGAAATTGAAATGGCAACTTTTCGGTGCTTGGGATGATGCCCAACCAATTGAGCCACACTGGCCAGGGCAAAGAATTGTTTTAAATTTTTTAAAAAAAGAATTTTTATTTCAATGTTAAAATCTGTTTAGAATTAATGATGTGTGAAGTATGATTATGATTTTACCAATGAATTTTCTCTCCTCCCCCTAGCTCCTGGCAATCGACATTCTACTACTTTCTGTCTCTATCAATTTGACTGCTCTAGGTTCTTCATATAAGTGGAATCATACAATGTATTTCCTTTTGTGGCTTGTTGATTTTATTTAGCATAGTGTCTTCAGGGTTCATCCATGTCCTATCATGTGTCAAATTTTCTTTCTTTTTTAAGGCTGAATAATATTCCATTGTACATATATTTTGTTTATGCACTCATCCATCAATGGGCAGTAGGGTTATTTTCACTTTTGGGCTCTTGTGAATAATACTACCATGAATATGCGTGTACAAATATCTCCTTGAGATCCTGCTTTTAATTCTTTGGAGTATATATTTAGAAGTGTAATTGGTAGACAATATGATAGCTCTATTTTTAAGTTTTGAGGAACTGCCATTCTATTTTCCATTGCAGCTGTACCTTTTCACATGCCCATCAGTGAACATGGATTCTAATGTCTCTACATCAGCGGTTCTCAACCTGTGGGTCGCGACCCCTTTGGGGGTCGAACAACCCTTTCACAGGGGTCACCTAAGACCATCGGAAAACACATATATAATTACATATTGTTTTTGTGATTAATCACTATGTTTTAATTATGTTCAATTTGTAACAATGAAATTGGGGGTCACCACAACATGAGGAACTGTATTAAAGGGTCGCGGCATTAGGAAGGTTGAGAGCCACTGCTCTATATCCTCACCAACATTTGTTATTTAATATTGTGTGTGTTTTAAAAACAGCAACCATCCTAATTGGTGTAAGGTGGTATCTCATAGTGATTTTGATTGGCATTTTCCTAAATCATTAATGATGTGCATCTTTCCATGTGCTTGTTGGCCATTTGTATATCTTCTTTGAGAACATGTCTATTCAATGTTTTTTCTCTATTTTTTAAATCAGGTTGTTTGGTGTCTTTCCTGTTGTTGAACCACTGAATTTTTAATGGTTAGAATTTCAATCTTTGAACAAAGTAAAGTGAAACAATGAAAAGAGTAAGAATATTGTGTGGTGAGGAGGGTTGGAGAAAGAGATTTCTGATCAGGACCTCCTTTCCTTGTCTGGGTTCTCAGCTCTCCAAGCACTGTCTGCTTTCTTCTGCTCCTCCCTCAGCCCAGAGACTTGAAATTCCCAATTTGTTTGTGTATCTCCTAAAGGGAGCAGAGTAGGTTTGGTTCTGCCAGGGTCCTTAGCAGGTGGGAGAGCCTCTTGCCTGATTTAACAGTTAGCTAGTGTAGGGCGAGGCGCGCCCTCTGGTGGTGGAAGTGAAAATGTTTCCAGACTTAAATATATCATTTCCAATGAGAATTTCCAAAAAAGGCTGGATGGAGGTAGAGACAGGGTTTAGCCACACCAACAGGCTTTAACTTTAAATATATATATATTTTTTTTTATTGATTTAAGAGAGTAAGGGAGAGGGAGAGAGAGAGAAACATCAATGATGAGAGAGAATCATTGCTCTGTTGCCTCCTGCACGTCCCTCACTAGGGATGGAGCCCAAAATTTGAACAGTGACTCCCTGGTTCATAGGTTGATGCCCAATCACTGAGCCACATCGGCCAGGCCAGGCATTAATTGTTTTAGAATCTTCAGCGGGTATTGAAGTGCTTCCTCACCCCACTCAGTTTTGGAGGTGCCAGGGCAGAGATCACAGGCAGAGCTCCCCAGGCTGTATTCTCAGGGGCTTCAGAATGTCAGATGGCCTCAAGCAGGCTTTCCCTTACACAGTCCCCAAAACTCCTCCTTTATAAAATCCTTTGAGGTAACCTTGTCTTTCCTGGTTTCAGTTCTGGAATGTACCATATTTTTTCCATGTATAAGACCCCTCCCCCCACCTTCCCAACCCAAAATTAAGAAATCAATATTTTAGACATAAAACAGAGCACATTTTTATTTAGTAATTACCGCAGGTAATGTTTACATACCAGTACTATGAGATTATGCAGCACATCACTTGATTCAGCCTCTGTTGCATCACTGCTCTCTTCTTCATCACTGTGAGTTCCAGACACATCAATTTCTTCAACTTCTATTGTATCACTGCTGTCTTCTGATTCACTGTCTATATATGAGAGATCATCCTCATAAACCAGTGACATTTTCTGAGCTAACGTTGTTTGTGTTCTCATGGCCAACCCTTCTCTCTTCATGAAATTGAAGCACCATTTTGCCTTTTCTGTAAAATCAACCATGTTCATTTCGCTTGCAAACATTCTTGCCTGACATTGAATAAGCTTGGTTGACACACATAAGCCACGCTGGTGCTGCTCCATAACCCAAGTCTTAAGCCTCTGCTCCAAGTTTGCCCATTTTGCTGGTTTTCCACTTAAAGCAGTGGTTCTCAACCTTCCTAATGCCGCGACCCTTTAATACAGTTCTTCATGTTGTGGTGACCCCCAATTTCATTGTTACAAATTGAACATAATTAAAGCATAGTGATTAATCACAAAAACAATATGTAATTATCTATGTGTTTTCCGATGGCCTTAGGCGACCCCTGTGAAAGGGTCGTTCGACCCCCAAAGAGGTCGCAGACCACAGGTTGAGAACCGCTGTTAAGGCCTTCTTCTTTTTTGGCATCTTAAGGAGTTGTTCTTCCTGTTTTCTCCACTGTCTGATGACACACTCAGTGGGAGGAGGTCCAAATTGTCTCTCTGCAGCTCTATTTCCATGCTCTTTTGCACAGCTGATTACATTCAGTTTGAATTTTGTGGAGTAAGACAATTGCTTACTGGTGTTTATCTTTTTATTTTTTGACATCTTTATGGGCTCAGAATGCTCCAGTCCCTGTTGCATCTGTGCACTCTCCACCTCCATCTCCAATTACAGCATCAGCTGACATCAGTAACAATACGGCTTGT
The DNA here is from genome assembly GCF_000147115.1 of Myotis lucifugus. Classification (NCBI taxonomy): domain Eukaryota; kingdom Metazoa; phylum Chordata; class Mammalia; order Chiroptera; family Vespertilionidae; genus Myotis; species Myotis lucifugus. The sequence goes on from NW_005871474.1 coordinate 369,234, forward strand.
GATTGGAGGAAGCCTGTTTGACAAGGTACAGGCAGCTACACACCTGCACGGCTCCCTCCTGGCTGGCCTGACTTCCGTGTACAAGACCCCCCTCGATTTTCAGTCTAACAATTTTAGAAAAAAATAGCATCGTATACACAGAAAAATGCGGTACATCCCCCTGTTCAGGCCCAGCCCTTAATGCCCCCCTGACCTGCAGAACATCCCAGGCAGCGCCTGGTCTGAGTTTTCCCGCCTTGGTCAAGCAGCCTGAGTGGCCCAAATGCCATTCCCTTGCAGCTTTACCTTCATCTCAAACTCTCTGAGCCTCCTGCCCACATACGTGTATGGGGGCCCAGTTTTGCTTTGGCTTTTCTTTCCTCTCTGAGGCCCTAAGTTCTTTCACTTCAGAGCACATCAGAGTTTCCCTGCCAGAGTCAGCAGGGGCTGAGGCAATGGGCAATGTCACTGAACTAAAAGCGTTTGTTTACCTGTGCACATCAAAGTCCACTAAGAAACGAACAGGAGGAGGACGTATTTGAGATTTTGCTCCCCACCAAATGTCATCAGTTTCTGCTCAAATAAAATTATTATTATTATTATTATTATTATTATTATTTAACCCATTGATTTTTAGAGAGAGTGGGAGAGGGAAAGACAGAGAGAAACATCGATGTGAGAGAGACACATTGATTGGTTGCCTCCTGCATGCACCCCGACCAGGGCCCGGGCCAGGAAGGAGCCTGCGACCAAGGTACATGCCCTTGCCCAGAATCGAACCTGGGACCCTTTAGTCTGCAGGCCGACGCTCTATCCACTGAACCAAACCGGCGAGGGCTGCTCAAATAAACTTTTATTAAAAACAAAAACAAACAAAAAATCCACCCACTAGCAGGAGTTGGCAGCAAAGAAAGTAAAGATTTGTTTAAGGAAATGGCACCAAGCCTGGAGGCACAGGTGAACAAATGTTCTAAAACCGGGTTTCCCAATGGCTTCTAGGGAGGATGGGTGATACAGGAGACTAAGGAAGTTAGGATTGTGGTTAGGGTCATGGTCTCTATTGATTGGTCGGTGCTAGGGTAAGGGAAAGTGGATCATTGCATCGGACTCTGCTGTCCGCCGTGGCATTGCCCTGTCTGGTTTCGCAAGAGTGTGGTCATTGGGTTTGTTCCACGTTTCAGGGTCTGGAGCTGAAACACAGCTGAGGATGTCATCTCTAGTTTCACTGAAACGGTCTCTGTGGTCACCAGACCTGAGGCTTTGGTCCTGAGATTCTTTGATGCTGACCAGAACCTCATTGTCCTGAGGGCTTAATATAATAATTCAGGGAGTGGACGGGCAAGGGAGAGGGAGGTGGGTGAATCAGGGTGCCGGCTGAGGCCAGTTTGAATCAAAAGGAAAGAAAGGAGAAAAGGTCATATTTAAAAAAAATAGAATCTGCACAGTTATAGTGACAATTCAGTAGTTGAAGCTCTGGTATCAAGTTCTTGGTCTACAAACGACTGTCCTGATGCACCCCCCTCTCTCATAAGCTCCATTGACCTGCTCTTCTTCTTTCTAATTCCTTAGCCTCAGCCCCGTCATCTCTCACGCAGAGAAAATTTTCAGTGGAAAACTATGCACTGTCTAAACATTCCCCTGGGTTTCCTAGTTCCCATTCCCTGTGAAGTGCAGGTTACTGATGGCAGCGCAGGAAGAATTCTTGTCTAAAGATATGGAAATCCTGTCCTATCCTGTAGAGGTTGAATTGACTTCCCACCCACTTTGTGGAAAAACCAGTTCTGCTTCCATTTGTACACCCATTTCAATATTCCTGATCTGTAAATGTGCCTGTCCCTTTGGGTCGTCTTTTAACCTGTATAACATTTGGCTGGCTCCTTCATTCGTTAATGAGTAGGAGAAAATCGTTAACGGGTGCTCATTTTTATATCTGCATGAGGTTCGTGACTTTACCTTTCACTGAAAACTATGCTTGAACACTAAACTGGGTGGTCCCCTGCCCCCAGAAAAGTCCAGCTCTCCAGCACTGAAATGCGACGGAATCTATTTTTAAGGGGAACAACCGGGGTGACCTGGTTCCCCTTTAGTTGCCTTCTGGCCCCTGGTGAAGACCTCACCTCTGTGCCTTGGTCCCCATGAGTAGGAGGAGTCTTGCTTTGAAGATCTGTGTATTGTTTTGTTCTAGAACAGTTCAATATAGCTCAGGAGCCCAGCCGGTCCACGCACTTGCCAGGAGGTTAAATGGTTGGCTTTGGAAGATTTTGTAAAGGCTGTAAGTCATTTTCAAGAAAAAATTGGAAAAAAAGAAAAGAAAAAGAGAAAGTTGGTACCAGTGGCTGTGGGCGAGGGGGGGTGAGGGTGGGAATTTCAGTGTTAAATGGGGACAGAGTTCCAGTTTGGGAAGATGAAAAAGTTCTAGAGACAGACAGTGGTGATGGCTGTACAATATTGTGAACGTTCTTAATGCCACTTGAGCTGTACCCTTAAAAAATAGTAAAACTTTATGGCATATACATTTCACCACAATAAAGAAAAAGAGAGTTGCTAATTTGAATACTTTTCTGGGTGGGTCTTGTGGGGAAAGCTGAAATTTACAGCTTCTCCAAAACTGAGCTTTTTTTAGTGTCTTTCAAAAATAAACCTTCCTCCTCTTACCCCACCCTCTCAGTTCTCAAACAAACAACGACTGTGAGCCGCCATCTAGAAGGCTCTAGGGAGCCAAATGGAGGAGATAAAAGAAGGAGCTAACAGTGTAGGAAGACAGGCCTGTCGAGGTGGTACTTGCTCTTGTTTTGAAAGGATTGTTTTGGTAGCAAGTGACAGAGGTGTTCCTGGGGCGGGCTTAGCCATAAACAAGAAGGTATTGGGAGGATCCTGGAGGTGCTGGAGGGAGCATTAGTTTCCTGTTGCTGCTGTAGCAAATTACCACAAACTCGGTGGTTTACAACAACACAAATTTAATCTCTTACAGTTCTGGGCGTCGGAAGTCTAAAATGGATCAGCAGGGCTGGTTCCTAGTGGGGGCTCCAGGGGAGAATCTATTTCCTTGCCTTGTTCAGCTCCTAAGGCTGCCAGCATCCCTTGGCTCATGGCCCCTTCCTCTATCACTCCATCTTCTTGCTTCTCCACATCACCTGCTACTGACGCTGACCCTCCTGCCTCCTCTTGGGAGCACCCTTGTGATTACCTTGGGCCCACCTGTGTCATTGAGGATAAAAACCTCCCCATCTCAGAGTCCTAAACGTCATCTGCAAAGTCCCTTTGCCCAAATAAGATAATATATTCATGGGTTCTGGGGATTAGGGATCTTTCTGTGAAAGCATGCAGGTAAGGAAAGGATTACTAATGCTCTGAGGACCTTCATCTCCAGGAACGGGGAGAAGTGGACCCCTTTCAGACACAAAAGATGGCTGCCTTCTGCCCACCCAAACCCAAATATGTGCAGGCAGACCTTCCATCTGGGCCGGGAAGATCCCACCTCAGTGTCCTCGGGGCTGGGATGGGAGGGAGAGGAGCTGCAATGCCTACAAGGCTGTTGTTGGGGACGAACAGAGCAACCACCGTGGGCTTTGTGATGACTCCCAGTTCCACCTGAGTGTTTTGGCCTCCACTCCCCTCTCAGAGCTCTTTAAAGTCTTCTTGTCTTTGTGATTTACAAACACACCCGGAACATACTCAGACAATAAAAAGAAGACCATTTAAATCTCTAAAATCCCACCAACTCAGAGATAACCACTGTTAACATATTGATGTACATCTTCCTTGACATAGATTTAAGTTTACAACTTTTCAGAATGGTTATACTTGCTGCTTTACAATCTGCTTCATTCACTCAGTAATATGTTGGGATCACTTTTCTATGGCAATCGATGTAGAATTACCTCTCCATTTCTAGTGGTTTCATAGTATTGTATAGAATCACATAGTTAGCACATGACTGACTACCAAGTTGCTTTTAATTTTTAGCTATTACAAACAATACTACCATGGACTTCTTTGCCATTTGTTTAGGTAGCTCCTTAAGGTAAATTTCTGAATATGGAACTGCTGAGTCAAAGGTACACTCATTTACATTTGGGTATTATTATGGGTTAAATAGTGCCCCCTACCCCACCCTACCCCCACCCCACCCCAAAAAAGACATGTTGAAGTCCTAGTATTACCCCTAGTATTACCCATATTTTCTCCCGGTACTTCTATAATTTCATGTTTTAAAGTTAAATTTTTGCTATACCTGGAATGTGTTTTCCTGTGAGAAGTGATATCGAAATCTAGCTAGGTCATTTTCAAGGTGACTAGACAGTACCATGACATAAATAACCCATATTTTTCATGCTGATTTGAAATGCCACCATTATCATATCCTAAACTTCCAAGTGTACTGGAGGCTGTTGTGATCACTGTTCAGTTATCCTAACTAGTAATCTACTCTTCTTTAACCGAACTGGGAAAGCACCAAAAATGACCACCAGAGGGCACCATCTGTTCTCCTTGACCCCCCCTCCAGGCCCTCTAGCTGCCCAAACCTGCAGGTTGCTTTTCAGTTGTGCAGAAAGGCCACTCTAACTTCCTGCCTTCCTCTTGTGGTGGAAAGACAATGGTGAAGCCAGAAAAAGAGTGTAGGCAACAGGAAGTGGGCAGGTCCGCATGCCCTGGTGTGGGGTCCGAAACTTTGCTCTCGGGCCTCCCTCTGCCAACACATAACACTCCCGGTCAGCTGGGACACAGCCACCAGCGGCTCTCAAAGCACTCTGGCTTGGTTTATCCACATCCTCTCCTCCACTGGGTGAGCTCCTACACATCCTTAAAGGCCCAGTTCCAATGCTACCCCTGGGACCCTCTTAGTCCTCCTACTTCTGTGCTCCCACGCACTAGCATTCATGGCTTCCAATAGCAATTACTTACGTCCCCTCCGTCCTGGAGAACATGCGCTCCACCAGGAACCATAACTTGCTCAGCTCAGACCTGTGAGCAGAAGGCCTGGCACAAATCTCTTCTTTAACCGAACTGGGAAAGCACCAAAAATGACCACCTGACTGACGGTCAGTGAACCTCACCCACATTCTCTTATGTCTTCACCTGCCTCCCTCACCTTGAGAGGCAGGTGCCAGGTCTGATTCCTCTTTCTGGCCCCACATGGCCCAGCACAGGGTTTAGCAAATAGGATCTCAATTTTGCTAAAACGAGGCTTTGTACTAGTATGTGTAACTCACTTCTCTCTGTGGATGTCTTTTTTCAGTTGGCACCTATCTATCAGGCGTTTTCTGTCGGGTCCTGGTCTGTGCTGGGTGCCATGCTGTCCCAGCTGGGGGGAGCAGAGAATAACAAATGAGAGATTTCATGACGCCGTCATTGGATCTACTTAATGTTTACCAATCGAACTCTTTCATTTTATTTTTTTTTCCAGACCCCCAGATGACTCCCTGTTTTAACCTTTCTTATGTATAGTACATGTCTAATGCACTGTTTGATCTATAAATAAACACTTTAAAAACAAAAAGGATACGAAATGTAAGTGAAAATTTAACAAAAAGGAAATGAAATTCAATTGCCTGTGATTGTTGTTTCATCAACATCAGGGCTCTTGATGGCCTCTTTATGTTTTATTTTACTTCTTTTTCTTTTTTTTTAGAAGTGAAGACTTATTTATTTTTTTCCCAAGAAAAACGATTTTAAGTATAAAAATGTTACATGCAATAAACATTAATATTTCAAGAAAAAAAGGATTTTAGGTATAATAATTTATCAAAACTGTACTAACATAGTATGATATCATAAAACTCATAGGAAAAATTAAAAATCTGCAAATAACAGGATTACTTCTATTAGATTCTAAAATATTTCCCCCCCCCCACTGGCTCTATGTTTGTTCATCAGTTTATGTTGTTCATTATATTCCACAAATGAGTGAAATCATGTGCTATTTATCTTTCTCTGACTGGCTTATTTCGCTTAGCATGATGCTCTCCAGTTCCATCCATGCTGTTGCAAATGGTAAAAGTCCCTTCTTTTTTACAGCAGCTAGTATTCCATTGTGTAGATGTACCACAGTTTTCTAATCCACTCATCTGCTGATGGGCACTTAGGCTGTTTCCAAATCTTAGCTATGGTGAATTGTGCTGCTATGAACATAGGGATGCACATATCCTTTCTGATTGGTGTTTCTATTTTCTTGGGATATATTCCTAGAAGTGGGATTCCTGGGTCAAATGGGAGTTCCATTTTTTATTTTTTGAGGAAACTCCATACTGTTCTCCACAGTGGCTGCACCAGTCTGCATTCCCACCAGCAGTGCACGAGGGTTCCTTTTTCTCTACATCCTCGCCAGCACTTGTCGTTTGTTGATTTGTTGATGATGGCCATTGTGAGATGGTACCGCATTGTCGTTTTGATTTGCATCTCTCGGATGCTTAGTGACTTTGAGCATGTTTTCATATGTCTCTTGGCCTTCTTTGTGTCCTCTTTCGAAAAGTGTCTATTTAGGTCCTTTGCCCATTTTTTGATTGGATTGTTTATCTTCCTTTTGTTAAGTTGTCTGAGTTCCCGAACTCCTTCATTTTACAAATGAGGTAACTGAGGCTCAGACAGGGGAAGGTTTCCTGTAGGAAGTTGTTGGCAAACTGAGCCTGGAAAGCCTCGGGAGCCCGATTCCCTGGAAGGAGGCCTGGTGGCCTGGGGCCGGAGCCTGGGCCTGTCCGTGGGCTGAGCAGAAAGGGGAAGTGTGCTCAGGCTGCACCCGCTGCTCCGGGTGGGTGGAAGGCCGTGGGCGAGGAGTGCCTCTCGTCAGAGCCACAGCACTCGGGACACGGCTGTCCCCCAGCCGCTCACATCTGGACAAGCTGGCAGCCCAGGTAAGCCTCGGGGCCGGCGGCCGTGTGAGTGACTGTCTGGGCTTGCGCTGGGGTTGTCGCTGGTGCCTCGGGAGGACCACTGGGTGGGGTTGGAGAAACACTGGTCTTGAGGAATCCACTGGGGTCGCTGGCGGGCGACCTCAGAATCCCTGGCCTCCGTTCCTCATGTGTGTGTTGGGTGATGAGGGAGCCTATGCCTCAGGCCGCAATGACAATGCCTGGGAGTGAGACGTCTGCTCTGAAAAGGGGCTGTTCTCACTGGATCCCGATGGCGAGTTTTGGTAACTGAGGACCCTAGTGGGTCTGGGCTGGAACTGGTGTGGGGGTGGGGTGATATGGAGGCGTTGATGGTGCGAACTTTGGGCTACATCTTGGAGCTGTTGGGTGGGAGCCCTAGAACACCACCGGCCGAGGTCTGCTTGTCACTGGGCCTCTGGCCCCGGGGATTGAATGGGAAGGCATCCTGCCTTCGGAGGCCTCAGGACCGAGGTGTGTTGGGTTGGGGTCAGGTCCCCATTGTGTCATCCGCTCCTGCCCTCTGGGAAATTACTGTGGAGGAGCCCGGGTTCGTCTCTGTGGCTTCCACTTCCACCTTCTCGCGCATCACTTGTCCCGAAAGCCACTCGCTTTCCTGGCCCCTTCGGGCACACCCGCCTCTGAGGGAGCGTGGAAAGTGGACGTTGCTGAGCCTGGAGAAGACAAGGCCTGGAGCTTCTTTTTATCTTCTTTAGAATCTTCCTCCCCCCCACCCCCCTCGCCTCCGCCCCCCCCAAAAAAAACAACTAGAAAACTGCAGAGAAATAGGGAAACAATGACCCCCAAATTCCACCACCCCACAACAACTGTGGGAGAGGGGTTGGTTTTGTCTTCTAATCTTATTTCCCTGGGTGTAGATTTTGAAAAGTTCTCATTGTTTTATTTTGATGCACATGCATTCTAGAAATAGAAATACACACTTCAGCCTGTGACCAGGGCCCCGGCATCCCTGTCCCCTCCACCCACGGTAACGCCAGCATTACTGCCGGGGAGCCCCTGAGCCTCAGGTGCTGAGTTCTCCTCCATAGTCTCAGAGCCAAGCAGATGAGAAAAGCAAGCGACGGCAGGAGACAGGACCGAGGAGGGACCTGGGGGTGGAGAAGTCCCGGGACGAACGTGCCAGGAAGCTTGAATAACTTCACTCGGGAAGGCTCTGCTAAGGGCCAACACATCCCAGCGACATCTCAGAGACACTGAAACAGCCACCTGTTTGCAAGCAGGGAACAGCTCTAAGACGCGATACCTACACTTGTGAAAATGTGTTTATTGAATGCTTCACAGCAAGGTCAGGCGATGCAGAAAGAAGGATCCCACTTTCACCCACTACAAAATCAAAATCGTTTTTTCGTGTTGCCACGCAGTCAGGCGATGGCCTGTGATGTGTGGACACGCGCATTCCGCTCCTTCCCTCGTCCTCTCCTGACCTTTTCTTCCTGTTGCTCCATGGCTGCAGCCCATCCCATCGAGTGGCCCTTCTGCCGTTTCGTCTCCCGCCCCCCAGAGTTTGCCTGCTGGGTGGTGCACGTATTTGTGCACTGAGGTTCCACTTGCTCTGGATTCCTTCTTAGGTGAGGTTTCCAGAAATGATATTGTGGAATCATAGGATAGGACCGTTATTAAAATGTATTACCATTTGCTTTCAAAAAATGTTTAAGTCGATGTATACGGCCAGTGGCCACGTGGGAGGATCCGTTTCGTCACAACTTTGCCAGAATAGGATTTTATCACTTTTTCATTTTTGCTCACAAATAGATGTAGTTTCTAACCGTAGGCAGACGCATATGCCAGGGAACATAAGTCTAAGGGTTGGGCATGTACGAACAGAGTAGGGTCCTATAATGAAATAAACCCAACAAGACTGATCTGGGAGTGATGGTGTGATCAGCGAGTGACTGAAGGAGGCGCGTGCCATCAGCTGGGCTCTGCCTGGCCCCAAATGACACGTTCCGGTTCGCCTTGTCCTTCTTAGTTCTCCTGGATCTATAGCCAGCCTTTCACACGATTGGGAAGATGGAGGGACAGGGAAGGGAGGCTGGACTCCTTATAGTTACACTTGCCTGTCCTTTCCCAGGCATACTTGGCTTTGCAGTTGCCAGCAGCTATGCACATGGCATGTCTGGTGCTGACATCAGCCAGAGGTCAGGTGGGAACTTGCCCTCACTGAGCACGGGAGTGAGAGATGTGAATTCAGGCAAGACATGGTCATGCTGACTTGCAAGCGTGAGCTAAAATATTATCTCCAGTGTCTGAGACCTGAGACCTAGGTGGGGAGCAGCTTAAACCCTCATTCCCTGCCCTGGTGAAGTTCAAAGCCCTCCCTGAGGCTTTTGTGGGTCCCCAGGAGGCTACCCCTTTCCCATGGTTAGCACTGGCTGGGAACCCTGTGGGCAAACTCAGCCCCTTTCTTGGTTTCCTTCCCCCAAAACAAAACCGCTCACCACAGCATCGGCAGATGCAATAGACTTTAGTAGATTGGGTAGGGTGTCACCAGAGAGATTTCTAAAGTAGCAATGCGCACAACAGCCCTGTTCTTTTTTTTTATTTTAATATATTTTTATTGATTTTAGAGAGGAAGGGAGAGGGATAGAGAGATAGAAACATCAGTGGTGAGAATCATTGATCGGCTGCCTCCTGCACGCCCCCTAATGGGGATCGAGCCCCAAACCCAGGCATGTGTCCTTGGCTGGAATCAAACCTGGGACCCTTCAGTCCATAGGCCAGCACTCTATCCACTGAGCCAAACCAGCTAGGGCAACAGCCCTGTTCTTAAAATATCATGGCCACTCCATCCCAGAGTACCTGCCACCAGTGACTTCTCCCACCTTCGTACCATGCAGCTGGCTCCCTTTCCTCCCCTCCTTCTCCCCAGAACTCCAAATCCCCCCTCCCCCAATACCCAGAGGAATTCATTCTTTCCCAGTTCCTGGCACAGCCAGCTGAGTGCTTTAAAGGCAGCTCTATTTTTTACTTTTATTTTTTTAAGTGAGGTTTGCATCAAACGCACAGGTCTTAAGTGTACAGCTTCATACATTTGACAATTGTAATACACTCTGTCACCACTGCCCAAAACAAGAGGTAGAATCTTTTCATCACTCCAGAACGTTCCCTCGCAGCCCTTTCCAATCAGATCCTTTCCTCCCCCACAGCAACCACTATTCTGATGTCAGTCCAGTCAAGTAGTTTAGTCTGTTCTTGGACTTCCCAGAAGAGAAGCATACAGGTTGTGCTCTTTTACATCTGGCTTCTTTCACTTAATGTTTCCAGGATTCATCTACGTTGTTGTGTGGACCGGGAATTTTTATAAACGTCTAGATAGCATTTCATTGTATGAGTATACCAGCCTGTTTATCCATTCTTCTGTTGAATTCCATTCCGTTTTTACAGTTTCACATTCTTTGAGTAACTCTAACATGGTTGATATAGGGTGTCCCAAAATTCACGCAAGATTTGCAATGCAATTCAATTGCAAATCTTGTGTGAATTTTGGGACACCCTATATTAAGAATAAGCCCTAGCCGGTTTGGCTCAGTGGATAGAGCTTCAGCCTGTGGACTGAAGGGTCCCAGGTTCGATTCCCATCAAGGGCACACACGCAGGTTGCAGGCTCAATCCCCAGTGGGGGGCATGCAGAAGGCAGCCGACCAATGATTCTCTCTCATCATTGATGTTTCTAGCTCTGTCTTTCCCTCTCCCTTCCTCTCTGAAATCAATAAAAATATATATTAAAAAAAGTTTTTTAAATAAGAATAAAAGTGAGCAGGGCAGAAGGGGAAAATTATATGGGGGGGGTGGGTATAAAAACAGGGGGAAAGCTGAAATTTTACTAATACATTTTACAAACCCAATATATTTAAAATGTCATTTCAATATGTAAACATTCATTAAGGAGATTTTGTACATTCTTCTTGTCACCCTACGTCTTTGAAATCTAGTGTGCATTTCACACCTACATCTCAGCTCCAACTTGCTACCTCACTCAACAAGTGCTCAACAGAAGAGCTCCGGGCGGGGGCCTGCCTTGGACAAGGCAGGCCTCAGCTAGGGAGGTGGTGGCCAAGGGCAGCAAGATGCTGGATGGGGATTCAGATCTCCCCACTTCCTGCTGAGCTGTTGGCAAGTCGGCCTCCTTCTACAGACACATGTCTGAGACCTCCTCCAACTTCAACTTTCTAAAACTCTACTTTCCCTCCACACTCATTCTACCCACACTTTTGGGGACTCATGACTGTTTCAGACCATTTACTCTTCCTGAGGAAAACTCAAGTTCTCAACGTACAGGACATGACCATTAGTGGGTTATGAAATAAATTGGGGAGTGTGCCCTCAGTACTTTTTTTTCATTATTTCAGCTGGAGTAGGTGAGAAAATGTTCGTGTGCATCACATGTCGTGAAGACATTTTATAAAATTTGTTTCATTTATGTGAATATGCGAGTAGCTGTCACATGGTAAGTTATATTTCTTGCTCTGAGGATCTTGGTTAAGAGAGAGAGAGAGAGAGAGAGAGAGAGAGAGAGAGAGAGAGAGAGAGAGAAGGCATGCCCTAGCTGGTTTGGCTCAGTGGATAGAGCATTGGCCTGAAGACTGAAGGGTCCCTGGTTCAATTCCGGTTAAGGGCATATCCCCAGTGGGGAGTATGCAGGAGGCAGCTGATCAGTGATTCTCTCTCATTATTGATGTTTCTCTCTCTCTCTCTCTCTCTCTCTCTCTCTTTCTCTCTTTCTCTCTCCCTTTCTCTCTCTTTTCCCCCACCCACTCTCCCTTCCTCTCTGAAATCAATACAAATATATTTTTTTTAAAAAGTAAGTGCTAAAGAAACCCACAGTCTCTGGGATTCCGGGGATGGATAGTGAGTATGGATTCTGTCACTGACTCCCCGGAAGCGCCTTTTGGGGAAGTGAGATTTGGGGCTGGGATTGCTTTTGCTTTGAGCTGCTCTCCCACCCTGACATCACTCAGCATTGCAGCAGGCTCACAGTTCCTGAGGAATGAGGAGAAGCGAGAGAGAAGCTGGACCTCGACCCGCCTGTGCTTCCCCGCCAGCTGTTCGATGCCAACAGCGGATGGCAGACGGAGAGCAGGGGGCCTGCCTGAGGCCGTGTGTCCCGGGGGGTGGGGTGGGAGGGCTTTGCAATTAGAATTTCAGGCCTGGAGTCCAAACTTCCTACTACCCTGCATGGTTACAGGCGTGGTTCACCAGTAACAGGGGAAAGAGCCCGGGCATCGCTCATTCCTATGGTCACAGATACACACGGAGCGCCCACTGCGTGTCAGGGGATGTCCGAGGCTCTGGGAACAGTCATAAGGGGAGAGGAGGCAGGCCAGTGTGGGAGACAGACAGGAACAAATACAGCGAGAGACAGCCATGACGGGATGAGTCTGCGGGAAGGAAGGATGTCTTTTGTGTATTGGTCATAACATCCTGGGGGAGGGAGGGGATGTCTGCCTCCCACCCCTCCCCACCCAGCACCCTGCCCATGGACTCTGCCTCCTACGCAGAGAGAATGGGAGGTTTGGGTGCCATCTGTCAGCCCCTGCCCCCGAGCCCGGGCTGGTTCCGTCCCCACCCTAGCTCCCTTGTAAAATCTCCTTCTTCCACCTGGGCTGCAAAGGTGCCTCCTCTGCCTCTCAGATCTCGCCCCTTCTCTCTTCGATGCCTGCATTTCGTTCTTGTTCTCTCTCCTGGCGCCTTCACCGTTTGTAACACACCAAAGTCTCTCGTTTCTTAAACAGACAACCTCTTCTCAACCTCAGTGTCTGCCCTTCTTGAAATTCAGGCTCCCCTTGCCTCCTTGGAGCTGCCTCGAAGCTGTTACCCGTCATGGAGATCTCAGAGCGAGTGAGATCCAGCTGTCCTGGGGCAGGGGGTTGAGGAGACAGGGGGAGAGGACAGGGAGCATCTGGGAATAGGGAGGGGATGAGAAGCAGGGAGGAGGATGCGTGCTACGGCTCTTCATTCCCACATCGTACTCCTTATGACTGTAGTCTAAGGACTTGGACGAGAATTCTAGGGTGCCCCTGCTTCCTGCTGGTGCCCTAGGGAAGGAACTCAGGGATCCAACAAAGTCGTTCACACCCTGGTAAAAACCAGTTTCTCTTCCTCCGTGTCCGTGTCCGGCACACCCAGGCAAATGAGGGGAAGAGGAAGAGAAGGGAGCGTGGCACTTGTCTCTGGAGAGAAGGGACTTGATAATGATGAAATTCCAGGCTCCATGTGACAAGCAGACAGGAAACATATTTGGGTTCAAGGAGTCTGTTAGTGCCTTTCACTTCACCCAGCTGCTGCTGCTGCTTCTGACCTGCCCCAGCTGGGGGCTCCGCAGGCTGGCCGGGTGCAGTGACACTCTGAAGACTGAGGACCACCGGGAGTGCCTGTGACAAATGCTGACACCAGACCTACAGCTCAGAATTGGGAGAAGAGTAGAGACATAAGACCCTGGTGTCAGGCCCGGCCGACGTGGCTCAGTGGTTGAGCATCGGTCTATGAACTAGAGATCACGGTTCAATTCCCAGTCAGGGTACATGCCTGGGATGCAGGCTCAGTCCCCAGTGTGGGGCATGCAGGAGGCAGACAATCAATGATTCTCTCTCATCCTTGATGCTTCTATCTCTCTCTTACTCTCCTTTCCTCTCTGAAATCAACAACAACAACAATATATATATAATTTTTTTTTAAAGACTCTGATGTCTGCATTTTATACTTCTCCCAAGGCCCTTGCTTGATGATCACCAGCTAGGGCCCTAGAGTCAGAAAGACCTGGGTTTGGCTTTTGATTTTTCTACTTCCTAGCTCTGCAACCTTGGGTGAGTTATTGAGCTCTTGTAAGCCTCTATTTTCTTATCTGTAAAATGGGATCATAATTATGATCTGCCTTATAGAGCCTTTGTGAGGATGAAATGAAACGTGTGTAGAGTTTAGAACTTGTGGTAAGTTAGCACACGGTGCATGATACTTTGGAAAGTGCATTTTCATACTGAGGTTCTCATATGTGACACAAGCCGCAGCTAAAAGCTGAGGTCTTGCCAGTTTTGGAAGTTCTTGAATAGGGGCTCGGCTTTCAGTTCTGTAATGAAGAGGAACTTTTATCAGCTTGGTATCAGGTTGGCAGCGTAAAGAGAGCTTGAACTTTGGCCTCAGAGCTGAGCGGCCTTCTTAGAATAGTCCGTCACTAGCTGTGTTGCCTTCAGCAAATTGCTTAATCTGTCTGAGTTCTATCTCTTCATCTGAAAATGAGAACAATCATAGCCCCCTCCCCATTATATAACAAGGTTATAATAAAGATTAAGTGACCAACCTTGGCCTCTTATTAGAATCAATTGAGAACGTTATGCAAACAAACAAAATCTTGCTCTAGCTCGTTTGGCTCAGTGGATAGAGCGTTGACCTGAGGACTGAAGAGTCCTGGGTTCGATTCTGGTCAAGGACACTTGTACCTTGGTTGCAGGCTTGATCTCTGGCCCTGGTCGGGGTGTGTGTGGGAGGCAACTAATAGATGTGTCTCTCTCACATCAATTCTCTCTCTCTCTCTCTCTCTCTCTCTCTCTCTCTCTCTCTCTCTTTCTCTCTCTCTCACTCTCCCTTCTACTCTCTCTAAAAATCAATGGAAAAATATACTCAGGTGAGGATTAACACACACACACACACACACACACACACACACACATCTCAATGGCTAGGCCCCAGCCCAGATGATTTAATCAGAGTATCTGATGTACTGCAGACAGGAGCAGTTTTTCGAGCTCCCCAGGTGATTCCAGGGTTCAGGCAGGGTTGGGAACTTACGCTGTTCTTCAGGTTCTTGACTCAGGGCCTAACACACACAAGGAACCTGAGAACTAATAATACAACGTGCTCCCATATTTCCACTCAGTCTTCCTTCTTCCATTCATGGGGTCCACCAAGGGGCCCTGCAGCTCCCTGACTTCCTCCCTACAGCTGGGACCCCTTCACCTGCACATGTGGACTCGGCCTCTCTCCCCCACTCCCACCCCCACCCCCACCCCCACCCCATGCTCTGGGACCTGATGACCTAGGGTTTGGAGTTGGACCAGCTCTGGTCTCACATTGAATCTTACCCTCTTCTGGCCTGTACTGGGCAGTGGGCGCCCATGCTGGCTCACAGGGCCCTGTGTTTCTCTGAGTCCTGCCTTGAGAACATCCCCATGTCAGAGAAATGCAACACTGCTAGCTTTCAAGGTGGAGGAGGGAGCTGGGAGCCACGGAACATGAATGGCCTCTGGAAGCTGAAAAGAACAAGGAAATAGCTTCTCTAGTAGATACTCCAGCAGGGCACACAGCCCTGCCCACACTTTAATTTTAGCCCAGTAACATCATGTTGGACTTTAGACTTCCAGAACATTTGTGTGTTTTTGGTTTGTTTAAAAGGTTGTTTGTTTGTATGTTTGTTTTTTTAATCCTCACCCAAGAGCATGCTTTTATTAAATTTTTAGAAAGAGAGGAAGGGGGAAGGGAGAGAGAGAGAGAGAGAGAGAGAGAGAGAGAGAGAGAGAATTGATTGGCTGCTCTACTGCATGGGCTACTTTTGTGCGTTTGGTTTTCTGTTGTTTTTTAAAATATATTTTTATTGATTTCAGAGAGGAAGGGAGAGGGAGATATTAATTTCAGAGAGGAAGGGAGAGGGAGAGATAGAAACATCAATGATGAGAGAGACTCGTTGATCAGCTGCCTCCTGCACGCCCCTTACTGGGGATTGAGCCTGCAACCCGGACATGTGCCCTGACAGGGAATCAAACTGTGACCTCCTGGTTCATAGTCAATGCTCAACCCCTGAGCCACACTGGCTGGGCTACGTTTGTGTGTTTTAAGGCACTATGTTTATGGTAATTTGTTAGAACAGCCCTAAGAAATGACTTGGTCCTAAATGCTGCTGCCCAGGCTCCCACCTTGTTCCAATTCAGTTCAATTCTAAAAATTTAAGTTACTTTTGATTACTAAGCAGACTCATTTTATTTTAAACATTTGGTTGTGCCTTTTCTAAAACTCCAATCCTTGACTCAAAGCTCTCCCCTTTGCCCCAGTGAAGAGAGTAAAGAGGGGGGTGAGGCTGCCTCAGCTCCTCTGCACCCTCCCCTGCACTTTCCCCTCAGGTGTTGGATAGAGGAGGAAAGACTGGGGCAAACAGTTCTCCACAGGAAATCTCCCATCAGTGGGCCATTCCTGCTGAGCTAGTTTGTGGTGTTGAGCGAAGACCCTGACCCTTGGCCCTTGAGAGGAATCCTGGCCCTTGAGAAGTTCCTTGCGGACCCTTGAGAGACCCAGCTGCACGGTTGAGCTGACTGCCCGCATCCTCTCATGCCAACACATCTTTGCCCCATGCTTCAGTCGCTCCACCATCTCATCTACTCCAGGCCTGCTGTCACGGGTGGGATTCGGCTTACACACCCTCCCAGGGCCTGACCTTGATCATGCAGCTATTGCACGCTGCCCCCTGGTTGGACTCGTGCCATCACTCCCAGCGCTCCTCTCACCTCTCTGGTGGCACCCTGGCCATTAAACTATCCTGGTGGCCCGGAGGACATCCTCCCGGGAATGGGATGTGCTACATCCCCCCTCCCTCAGCGGCACTCTCTCAAAAAGGACAAGTTCTGCTGAAAGGCCTCTCCCCGCGGTCCATGGGGAAGAGGACTGTTTCTCTGGTCTTAGAATTTGGAGAACTTGGGATGCTTATTCTCCACTGTGGGCCCCAATCATTCTGGGGGATCCCTTGGCTCCTCACACCACATATCAGTACCACAGTGATGCTCCTTTTAAAGTGAAATATCCTGAATCCCGTTGGCTTTTCATTGATCACTTGGGAGCATCCTGGCTAATGTCAACAGAGGAAGGCTCTGTAGCATAGAAAGCATCTGCCCTCCTTCCTGCCCGGGTGACCTTGGGCAGGTCACTTCACCTCGTTTCAGCTCTGGTGTGGTGGAAAGGAGCGTGGAGGGGAGGCTGCGATGAGGGGAGAGATGAGAAAGCAGTTGTGGACTGCTCGGTGCACTGAACACACTCGAAGCATCCGATGGAAAATCAAATCCACATGATCTGTAAGAACAAAACTGCAACGCGGCCCACAGTTTCACTTCCTGATGTGATTTCTTTGCACTTGAAATCTGAGCTGTAGCTTTTCATGGAAGTTACACCGTGCGGTCGATTGACTTTTTTCAATTTTATTAAACTAAATGCTTTTAAAAATCAAGTAACCCAGAGGGTTTATAGTTACAGCCCCCTGTCTTCCCACTTTCCTCCTTCTACCCAGTCATGCTCCTCAGATGCAACGGCTTTGAACTCCTGTGTCCTGGCATTTACTTCTAGTGCTCTCTAAAGAGATGTTTATGTGGCTTTGTGGAGAAATCCTTCAAAAGTAAGACAAAAAGACAAAGAGAACAAAAATAGGAGAGGAAAATTATTAGACAAAGAGACACACATTTGAATATGTGAAAAGAGAAGGAGAAAAGGGAAAGAAGAAATTCTATTTATCTTTCTATCCACCTACCTATCTGTCTATCAGGTTCCCCAGAGCTAAGAAGGTGAGATTCAAAAAAAAAATTTTTTTTTCAAGTAGGAATTGAAAGGACTTCTTCTTTTTTTAAAAAGTGAGATTCCAATTTAGATTTGTTGAACAAAGAGGCCACACTCTGATACGTGGCAGCATCTTCTTCTTTTAAAAAATATTTTTTATTGATTTTAAGAGTGAGGAAGGGAAAGAAAGAGAGAGAGAGAGAGAGAGAGAGAGAAACATCAGTGAGAGAGAAACATTGATCAGCTGCCTCCTGTAGCAACCTGGGCATGTGCCTTGACTGGGAATTGAACCCTGGCAACCTCTTGGTTCATGGGACAACGCTCAACCAACTGGGCTACGCTGGCTGGGCACATGGCAATTTCTTACATCCAGTGCCCTGTGACCTCATTGAGCCCTGCAAAACCCACTTTCACAGCCCCCATTCAAAGTTAAGTTTCTAGTCTCCATGGTTTCTTTTTCCCTTTGTTCTTCTTCCTCTATTACTTTCCTTTGTTCATCTTGAAGGGTGATCTACCACAGACCTCTGCCTGGTGCCTGCCTGGCGGACGAGCTATCCCTGCTCTCTGGTCATTGGCACTTTGCTGTCTTAAGAGTAAATCCCCAGCACATTTACCAACATGGATAAATGACAAAAACAATGTTGAGCAAAAAAGGAAGCTGCAGAATGATGAGTATAGCACAGTGCTGGTTACACATGGTTGGTTTTGCCGCACGTAAGTTTATTAATAGACTAAGAGCACTATATTTGATTAAGCCAAAACTTCACTAAGGAAACGAAACAAAATTTGGAACTGAAAATCCAAATTGTAATGTAACAACTTCATAGATGACCACACTGTGCCAGTAATGCCCATTTTTAAATAGCAAGCCAAGTCAGAAGGCCTTCATAGTGAGAATGGCTTCAGCAGCAGCCTAATTCTGCCCCGTTCCTCTGCCACCCGTCTGGGTGCCTGTTGACATTGTTAATATTACTCCAAAGCACGCATCAGGCCCTAGCTTGTTTGGCTCAGTGGATAGAGCATCGGCCTGTGGACTGAAGGGTCCTGGGTTCAATTCCGGTCGAAGGCACATGCCCGGGTTGTTGGCTCAAACCCCAGGCGGGGACGTGCAGGAAGCAGCTGATCAATGATTCTCTCTCATTATTGATGTTTCTATCTCTCTCTCCCTCTCAAATCAATTATATATATATATATATATATATATATAGAGAGAGAGAGAGAGAGAGAGAGAGAGAGAGAGAGAGAGAATGAATCAGAAATGGTGCTACATCAGCACCCATGGTGAGCTTCCATTGGCTAGATGGTGTCAAGGAAGCTGATTCTCACATAACCAGGATATTCCAGGATCTCTCCCAGGCCTCGAGGATCATTTCCAGTTTAATGAACTGTCAGAGGGCCCATATCATGGGTGAGGGGAGCCCAGCCCCGCCCCAGGATCTCCCTGAATTCCTGGAGGCCACTCCCAAGTCCATCCTGCAGCCTGCTCCCACTGTCCCTTGGGGCCCGGCAGCCACTGTTCTCTCCGCTTGCCCCTGTGTCACCCCTGGCCTGGAAACCCGCTGCACTCATGTCGTTTTTCTCCAGGTTCTGTTCATATAAGCCCTTGTTGTGCAATTTAATGGAAAATTTTATTACAAATCTTCTGTTTGGGAACAGAAGAGTACAACAATTTAAGAGTGAATATTAGAACTGTCCTACAGAGGCACTGGTCACTTTCCACTGTGGAACCTTCCTAATGGTACTCCCCATCTGAAAAAAAGACTCTCAGAATTCTATCTCCATGTTGTGAATTAAGCCCATGTTGCCTGTTTGATATAAAAACAACTGCATGGGGTCGGAGGGTAAGAGGGGAGAGGTAACCGACCGAAGACCTTGTATGTATATATGCATAACCATGGGCATGGACAATTAGGTGCTGAAGGCCTGGGGGGAGGGGCGGGGTGGATTGGAGGGAGTTAATGAGGGAAAAAAGGGGACATACGTAATACTTTCAACAATAAAGATTTTTTAAAATATATTTTATTGATTTTTTACAGAGAGGAGGGGAGAGGGATAGAGAGTTAGAAATATCGATGAGAGAGAAACATTGATCAGCTGCCTCCTGCACACTTCCCACTGGGGATATGCCCGCAACCAAGGTACATGCCCTTGACTGGAATCGAACCCGGAACCCTTCAGTCCGCAGGCCGACACTCTATCCACTGAGCCAAACCGGTCAGGCAATAAAGACTTTTTTCAAAAAAAGACACAACTTTGCCCTAACCGGTTTGCCTCAGTGGATAGAGCATTGGCCTGCGGACTCAAGGGTCCCAGGTTCGATTCTGATCAAGGGCATGTACCTTGGTTGTGGGCACATCCCAGTGGGGAGTGTGCAGGAGGCAGCTGATCGATGTTTCTCTCTCGTCGATGTTTCTAACTCTCTGTCCCTGTCCCTTCCTCTCTGTAAAAAATCAATAAAATATATATTTTTTAAAAAAAGACACAACTTTAAAAAAAAATAGAAAAAAGAAACCTGCATGGGAGACATCTGTAATACTGTCAACAATAAAATAAAAAATTTTAAAAACTGCTGTCAGTTATTGCTTTAAATGGCCTTTCCCCTCCTACTGAATGTTTGATGATATTAAAAAAAAAAAGCAGTGATTGCATCTTCCATTTCTAGAGTGCTAAGTCCGTCCAAATCATATTCTAACCCTCACAAATCCCCTGAGAAGTCATAGGGCGTATCCCTCCCATATTGCAGACAAGAACACTGAGGCTCACAGAAGGTTAAATGACTGGCCTGAGGTCTCCCAGCTGCTAATCAGCAGGGCTTGACCGTGAACCGGTGCCGCCTCCTCCCTAAGCAGCTGTGTCCTCACAAACGTGGTAGGTAACTACCAGGATGCCTTCCACTCATGCCTCATTCCTCCACCTCCATTCTCCCCAGGACTTCATGGCAATGGATTGGTGGAGGGACAATTTCTGGATCATCTTAGCTGTGGCCATCATCATCGTCTCTGTGGTCCTGGGCCTCATCCTGTTCTGTATCTGTAGGCGGCTGCTCAGACAAGGTAATGGCCATCTCACCTGGGCAGGTGGAGGGGTGCTTATACGTGCATTCGGGGTCCTTTAGAGCAAGATTAGTTCCAGGCCTGTATGGGCTGAACTTTGGACTAAGCCTGGTGCATTCTGGGTTTCAGCTCGAGCCCTGCCACTAACTTGTATCCTTGGGCCACAGTTTCCCCATCTGCGTAGTGGAGGGAGGGAGGTTAACTAATGTCCAAGGACTCTTCCAGCTGCCTTCTGCACTGGGGATCAAGCCCACAACCCAGCATGACTGGGAATCGAACCGTGACCTCCTGGTTCATAGGTCGATGCTCAACCACAGAGCCACACTGGCTGGGCCTCTTAATCTCTTTTTAGAGATGAGAATATTCAGCAGGAGGTGAAGCCTTGGTTGAGGTCTCAGAGGGGTTGGTGGCAGACTGGGGAGCAGAACTCAGGTCCACTGAGCTCCCTGCTTAATATTCTTTTCTCTCTACCCCTTCATGGCAATTAGTTATTTTATTTTATTTACATAATTAGTCTTTAATACAAAATGTGTATTCTGGCCCCTGTAGTCCTCTACTCATTTGCCTTCTTAAAATGTCTCATTCTCAGATATAGACAAAAGTATAAGCCTGAACAAAAACTTTACTTCTTCTTTTACCTTGACCCACTTTTATTAACAAGCAGTCGATAATTAATAACTTATATGCCCAGCACGTCACAAATGGCAAACTGCTTTTCCCACTGTTTATGTCATTTCCACCCAGCTGCACTTTTGCTTACTCATTTGACCTGTATTTCTGAATGCCAACTGTGTGCCAGGCGGAGTACTAGGCAACAAGAAATAAACACAGCCCACGTGCTCTTGCCTTCATTGGATTAGCTCGGCCAGCCTGGGTTAATGTCCAGCTCTACCAATGTTTGGCTCTGTGTCCCTGAATCTGTTTCTTCTTGGTGGTTCTTCCAAATGTCCCAAACCAGCCTGGGTTCTGAGGATTTTTAAACTCTAAAATCACAACTTTTGCTAATTCTTCCTCAGTGAATGATGTTGTTTTTTTTCCTTAGGAGGGAAATTGCACATCGCTAGACCCTTGAATCAAAGGCTTAAGGATGAAGAAATGATGTATGAGTAAGTGGGGGCAATCCTTCTGCTTTTTAAGTCTGAGAACCGCCTGCTCACTTCCATTCCTGGGCCTATGCTGCTGTGTCAGTGTTAACGCCTACTTTTCCTTTGCAGCCAGGAAATGTCATGTTTGCTAATTCTCCCCACTTTAAGGGGAGATGTCTCAGGGCTTTGGGGGTGCAGGGCACCATCTGTTTCTCTCTGCTCCCCAACTCCTCCCTCATGTCATCTACTTTTTTCTTTTATATATATATATATATATATATATATATATATATATATTGATTAGTTTCAGAGAGGAAGGGAGAAGGAGAGAGAGATGGAAACATCAATGAATGATGAGAGAGAAACATTGATGGGCTGCCTCCCACATGCCCCCCTACTGGGGATCAAGCCTGCAGCTCAGGCATGTGCCCTTGACTGGGACCCTTCAATCTGCAGGCCGATGCTCTATCCACTGAGCCAAATCAGCTAGGGCTGTAATCTACTTTGATAGAGGTCATAGGTCAGGTTCTGGGTCCCCCATTCAGGGTGAGTTCTGCCCTTCTTTTCTTGAAGTGGGATTATAAATATAATCCTCTAAAAGCTATTGTGCTGAACAAAAACCAACTTCACTTTTATATTTTGTAATATCTTTGGGGCTTATAATTGCTACCTATGGCCACCCTTAGACTGGAGGATTCTCTAGGAGGATTTACAGGACCCAGAAAAGTTGTTATATTTACAATTATGGGCTATTATAGCGAGAGGATACAGAATCAAGCCAGCAAAGGAGGCCCCAGCCCTGGTGGGTGGCTCAGTTGGTTGGAGCACTGGCCCATACACCAAAAGTTTTTGGGTTTGATTCCCGGTCAGGGCACATACCTAGGTTGTGGGTTCAATCCCCAGTCTGGTGCATACAGAAGGCAACTGATTGATGTTTCGTTCACATTGGTATTTCTCGCTCTCTCTTTTTCTCTCTCTCTCTCCCTCTCTCCTTTCCTCTCTCTCTAAAAAAAAAAAAAAAATCAATAAAAACATATCCTCAGGTGAGGGTTAAAAAAGCCCCCCTCCCCCCCCCAAAAAAAAATCAGCAAAATGAAAAAGGCACACAGAGTGGAGTCCAGGAGAGACCAGGCACACGCTTCCAGTTGCCCCTCCTGGTGAAATCACATGGACAGCGCTTCATCCTCCCAGCAATGCACGGTGTCAGCCTGTGCGAGCTCACCTGAGCCTGGATTTCTAGGGTTGTATTGGGCGTCAGTCACATAGGCACGGAACGCCCGCATAACTACTTTATCTACTCAGCCTCCAGCCCCTCCGGAAGCCAAACTGATACAGCATGATCCCAGGCCCTCGGCAAACACTAGCGGGCAGGCGATCACCTCAGTCACCTTGTTAGCATAAACTATCTGGCTGGCCCAAGGCCACATGTACACAAAGTCACTCCTATCAAGCAGAACATTTCCGGAGCTTAGAGGTTATCTCCCAGGAGCTGGTCAAGGGCCAATCCTTTCTTTGGAATGTACACACCTTCCGAAACAAAATCTAGGCTCTGCTAAAATGAATTTTGTTGGGGCTTCAAGGGATCCAGCAAAAAACGGGCCTCTTCCCCCACCAGTTCTGATCCACTGAGGAGTAAGCCAATGTGTCGTGCAGTTAGGTAACCAAAATGTCGCCTTTACTGAGGACAAAACTGGCATTGCAGACTGTCACGCTTCTCCGTGGGCAAGTGCCATTTCTAATTCAAAACCAGGAGACCCTTCCTGCTCGGCGCACAGGCAGCTCGGCAGCATCTCGGGTCTCCCCACAGGGCCGCCCTTTCTCCGAATGGCAAAGACCAGAGCAGAATACTTGCTTTCTGCATTCAGGCCTGCTCCCGAGGGGAACGTGGGAGCAGCTGGACTTTTCCCAAATTTAGGAGTCGGGTACACTCCCCTCCTCTCCTAGGAAGAGCCACGGAGGCGTGGAGAAAAGGCCACTGATGGAGCTCTTGCCACGTGTCCCTTTCTCCACTCCCCCGGCAGCCTAAACACAGAGGAGGCCAACACTTCCTCAGAAGAATCTAGACCACCTTGAAAATCAGAGTACAGAGCGAGGAACGGGGTCTAGGTTGGAGTCTTACCTTTTTGTTGAAACTTCTTAGCGCAATATGAACTCAGAAAATTGCACACAGTAAGAGTACAACTCAATACAGTTCCAAAAACTGAACAGACCCAGGCAGCTGGCACCCAGATTTTTAAAAAGATTGCCAGCACCTCAACATCTTATATTCCCTTTCAGCCATTCTACCACCAGGATAACCACTACCTGAAATAGCATAGGTTAGGTCTTTCTGGTTTTTAGGCTTCCTCTAAATGGAGTTACACATTATTTGGTGTTTGGCTTCTTTTGCTCAGCACTTTGTGAGATTCACTGTGTGTGGTTACAGATTGTTCGCTCTCACTGCTATAGGGTATTCCACCTTGAGAGGGTCCCCCTGCGAATGTGTCCATTCTACCGCTGATGGGCATTTGGGGAGTGTCCAGTTTGGGACGTTATGATTAGTGCCGTTATGAACACTTGGACGAGGCTATGCAAGCACTTCAGTAGGTATAGACCCAGTAGTGGCATTGCTGTCACAGGACGTGTGTACAGGTAGCTTTAGGAGTGCATCCATGTTGCGAATCAAAATAGAGCTGGTGCTTACCTCCGAGCTTCACCAGCTCAGGGGGGCCCAGGACGGGGTCTCCGTGCTCTAAGTTACAGTACTTCAACGCCCTTTCCTCAAACCCAGTTGCTCTCTGGGCTATGGGAAGTGGTTTCTTTAGGGTGCCAGTTACAAATGGCGTATAAGACCTAGAAAGGGCAGGTAATACTTTTAGGTTTCAGGGACCGAGATTTGAATGTTCAACCCTGTCCACTTTCCTTGACGTTCTCCTTTAAGTCCACGGACAGCGGGCATGGTCAAAACCAAATACCAACCCCTCTTTCTTTCTCCCCAGGAATGTTATCGATCAATCGCCAGGTCAGTTGCCCCCTCTGCCACCCAGGGGTTTGCTTTCTCAACAAGATGCCTGTAAGTATATTTTGCTGATAACAGTCCCATTCAGGGTAGGATAACAAAGTTATCCAGGTGTCTTAGCTGGCTCAGGCGGCCCATAACAATGTACTACAGACAGGCTCGCTTAGACCACAGGAACTTATTTTCTCCCCGTCCCAGAGGCTAGAAACCCGAGATCAAGGAGCCAGCTGATTTGGTTTCTGGTGAGGACTGTCTTCCGGCTTGCAGATGGCTGCCTTTTCTATGGCTGCCTTCTTGCTGTGTCCTCACAAGATGGGGAGAGCTCTCTGGTGTCTCTTTTGACAAGGGCTCTAGTCCTGGTGGACCAGGACTGTAGCCTTATGACCTCATTTAACATTAATTACTTCCCTACAAGCCCCATCTCTCAATACAGCCACCATGGGGTTAGGGCTTCAACACACAAATGTTGTGGGACATAAGCTTTCAGCCCAGATTTGCAGATGGCAGCAACCTGTTCAAAAGAGATGAATAGGTGTAAAAGGGTTAGACTAAGTGCCAGTGCTCCCAATATTCAACTTATAAATTCACATTCAAATCCCAGCTCAGAACATGAATAAACAGAAATGTGGGGGCTGTCGCTGGGCCTCTCACCCTTCTCTCAGAAAAGCTGCCTGGTTCCCTCGACTGGAATGTTATTCCTTGAGTCCTTCACGCAGCTGGCCTTGCCTCATCCTTCAAGCGTCATCTCACATGGCACCACCTCAAAGAAGCCATTCCTAATGACCCCATCCCGAGCAATCCTGCTAAGGTTCCTTGTGAAACCAAAATTGTCTTATGTAGTTACTGTTCCCTTGTTCATTTATCAACCTCCTCCACTAGCATATAAACTCCAGGAAACAGGAACCTTTCTTGTCTGGTTCACCCCTAAGAACAGTGTCTGGAGCTTAGTAGATAATGAATAAAAACGTTTCACTTGAATGGATAAATAATAAGATTAGCTAACATTGATTCGGCATGCACTGAGTGTCGGGCCCCATGCTGGGCCCGTTATAGCATCATCTCACTTAATCTTCTCAACAACTCTAGGAGGCAGCTATGTTATTATTATCCTCTGACAGGTGAGGACGCTTAGACACAAAGAAGTTGTGACTTATTCAGGGTCCCACTGCTGGAGCTTGAACATGAACTTGGATCTGTCTACATGAACTCAGACCTGTCTAATTGCAGAGTTCTGCAGAAAAAAGAAATGGTGGCAGTTTTTCCGGTTCTCTGAGGAAAAGATGAGATTGTGGTCCAGGCAGTTCCTGTTCCCATGAAAAGTGGAGCTGAGCTGCTCTGTCATCCTTCCTGTAGCCACTTTGGTCCTTTTGCTATGTACCCAGGCTGCACTGAGTTAACCTTTTGAAACACCATTGTTCCCTTTTCCTTAGCAGAGAGGTTCATACGTGAGCAATTAGCTGTTGTTCAAGAAAGCAGTGTAAGTCATTGTGAGGGATGTGCCAAGAAAGGAAATACGGTTTGTATCACTTCCTTACGAGAATCAGGATCTGTAGACACAACCCTACTCACTTGGTTGGTTTCTGGTCAAAGTTTCTGTTTCGTGGTTCCCACTCCAGTGCAGTCTTAGGCAGAGGGACATGGCAGTCAAGATGTCTGACCAATATTTGTCATTTATTCACTTGGGTGATCCTGAGAGTGTGTCATGTCTGTGCTTCAGCTTCCTTTGTAAAATGGGGATCTGGTCCGCCAAGAAATGGAAAGACTCACCATGAAAACCATGCTGAGCCACTTGGTCAAAAATACATACATGCGCAAGAGCTTTGCATCTAAGGACCTCTGTGTGTATTCTAGCCCCACAGGAAACCCGGAGCGAGCCGCCACCAACGTACTCATTGGTAAATAAAGATAGACATGTGAAGACAGTTTCCATCCCGAGCTATATTGAGCCTGAAGGTGACTATGATGACGTTGAAATGCCTGCCGCTATGGAGAGCCATCATTTTGAAACAACCGTTTCTTCTTTTTGGCAAGCTTAAGAGAGTTCACACAGCTTATTTTAAGACCATCAGGAATGGTTGAACGTCTGTGTGGTTGGTCCCGGATGCAGTGGCAACGTTGTACAGCTCTGTAAGATAAACACTCTCTGAACCCTAGCGATGAAGAAGTGTTCCCGATCATATGACTGCAGCCAGAGAAAGAATGCGGCTGCTCAGCCCTGAAGACTGAGTCAGGCCCTGAGCTTCTGTTGAGTGAGTGTCCGAAGGAAGGACTGCTGGGCTTCATGGCTCCCTTGGGGGGGAAAACTGCTCTGTTCTCGGCCCCCTTCCCTCTTTCCTTCCCTTCTTTGTATGGGTCTAAAATCAGCGGTTTTCAACCTGTGGGTCGCGAACAATGAAAATACATCCTGCATATCAGATATTTACATTAAGATTCATAACAGTAACAAAATTACAGTTATGAAGTAGCAACGAAAATAATTTTGTGGTTCTCTGAGGAAAAGATGAGATTGTGGTCCAGGCAGTTTCACCACAACATGAGGAACCGTATTAAAGGGTCGCGGCATTAGGAAGGTTGAGAACCACTGGGTGATCTTCAAGCTTGGTGTTGACTGTGCAGAGCCTCCCAAATTCCCATCCCCGGCACCACTGCTAGGAGCACAAGGTCTCGTCCTACCGGCCCCACCCACCTCCCGTGAGAGCGTCTGTGGTGGTAGTTGGGGCTGAGCGCTCTTGTGTGCAAGTCACCGCGTCAGCCTTGCGAGTTCTTCAAGGATGGGCAGTGCTTTCTGTTCTTGTGAACCCTCCCCACCTACACACACCTCAAACCCCGGTGTCTCTCTATGACGTTACCAGGCTGACCATAGAGATTCAAGTTCTCACCCAGGTTTTTTCCTGTGTTTCCCAGTTACATCAGAGCAATCAGCAAAGGACAGACGTTACACCACTGGCCTAAATTAAGGTGTCATTTTGCCATATGTATAGTGGGCTACAGGAATGGTAGGCTTCCCAGGAAAAATCATAGGAAACGGGAAAGAAAGGGGGTGATTAAATGGCAGATTCAAGATGAGAGTTCGGGCTTAAGACCCTCCTCCATAACTGTCATTAGGGCTTCCTCCCCATATGAAGTTCAGTGCAAACAGCGCCAAGCCCCTTCCCTTCAGATCACTGTCCCAAGCCCCTTCCCTTCAGATCACTGTCCCTGAGCGTCTGGGAGGCAGCACCAGGGGAGTGTCCTGCTAAATGAGTGCCCTAGTGTGGTCCCTGAGCCTTAAGTCAGCTTTGTAGGTCCCTGAACCCCATCAGTTCTTTCGAGTTGATCCCCTAGAGCTCTAGGACTTGACACTTTCTAACCAGACTCACAAGACGCCGATTTCTAAGCAATCCCTGGGAAATACAGCGAATGAGCAGACTTGCAGGAGAGCAGATGACCTGTGAAAAGCCTTGGGAGTGACTGTTGGGTGAGCTCCTCCTCAGGAGATGTCAAGTGTGTTCCTGCCGTATCAAGCTTCCTCCCTCAACCAGTGCTGGACCAGCCGGAACACACCTTCCTCCCAGGTTAACCGCTTTGTAGACTCCATGGAGACTCAGGCTGCCTGTCAGTACCTCCTTATTTCGGACCAGTGGTTCTTTCACTATGGCCTTCTAGAACTGTGGTATTCAACGCACTAAAGAGAGGACTCTTCTCAAATTAGAGAAAGTAAGTTAGCAGGCGGAAGCTATACATGTGTTTTACATGTATGCTTTCCTCTCATGCATGTTCTGTAAGCCATCCACATCCATCTCAACCCCTGCCCTCATCTTGCTCCAAACACTCATGAACAACCTCACTGATGCCCATGAGCTCAGTACCCCCTCTATTGTGACGAGTTCCAAATCACAGACTTTAGCTGAGCTCTCCTCAATTCCAGACTGAGTGGCTTCCAGGATACCTCCACATGACTCTCCCCTGTCCCCTCAAGTTCAACATATATAAGAAAGAACGAATTACCTACCCCGATTCCAAGGCCCCTGTGCTCTGCCTGCTTCTTCATTGCTGAAGTCAGAAGCTAGCACACTATCTGGAGTCCTTTCCCATGTCCCCACCTCCTGCTGATTGCACCTCTCAAAGAGCTCTCCAGTCAGCCCACATGTCTCGTCACCGTGCCTAGGTCAGGAGTGACCAGCACTTGCCAAGGGAACTCCAATAGCCTCCCAGCTGGTCTCCTGCTTCTGGCATCTCACCCCCAACCCCCTTTCTACATGGCAGCTTGTAATTTTGTAAAATGAACATCTGACCGCTTAATTCATTTGCTTACATCTCTTCTTTACCCATTATCCTCATAAAAAGCCCCAAATCCTTAATATTGATTACAAGATTTGTCAACTTCAGGTCATTGGTTATCTCTTGCCAACCCTCTCCTTCCCCACCCCCTTGCAACCTCCACTCTGCGTAAATTTTTGTTCTGGCCATTTAAATTGACCTCGTCTGTGGTCTCTCTTGCCCTTATGGCTATGCACAGTACCCTCTCCTCTGTCTGGATCTCCCCCACCTTCTGATTCTTCCCATCGCTACTTAGATCCTTTCCTCACCACCCCAAGTTTGGGTCTGGTGCCCTCTTAGATGCTCTCCTCTCATAGCATCAGCATGCGGTACTGACCTGTCTGCCTGTCTCTCTCCTCCACTGGACTGAGAG
The DNA here is from genome assembly GCF_000147115.1 of Myotis lucifugus. NCBI lineage: Eukaryota > Metazoa > Chordata > Mammalia > Chiroptera > Vespertilionidae > Myotis > Myotis lucifugus. The sequence goes on from NW_005871474.1 coordinate 398,432, forward strand.
CAATATGAGGACAGAGGCTGAATCTTTCTTCCCCACATTGTTCTTTCTGTTCCTATTTAATGTCCAGGCACTTTGTAGGTGCTCAATAAAGACGTTGAATAAATATCAACTGAATGAATGAATAAGCTCCTCTGGGATCTCACCACTCCCCGTACTTGGCCCTATGAAAATACCTCTGCATTATAAATGCCTGGTTACATTTCCATTCTCCTTTTTAAATCTGGGTCTCCCATGGGGTGGAACTTGTCTGGCTCACTGTTATATTCCCCATCTCCAGCACAAACCCTGGCACATGGTAGGCACTTCATAATGTTGAACATTAATAGAAACTCTATCAGTTGGACAAAAACAAGCAACATGTGTAATTTGGTTGAGATTTTATACCTGCAATAAAGCCACATTTTTTTGCCAACAAAGTTGTTACTAGTTTGGATGATAGAATTAAACATATCAGGATTTTACAGGACCTACCTTCTGTGTACCTTAAACCCCACAGGAAACCACAAGTCAGCCACCAGCTACATATATATAGTAATAAAAGTATAATATGCTAATTAGACCAGATGACCTTCCAGACAAAGCCGGGGCTGTGAGGGAAGCTCAGGTCCCGGGTGCCTGCCGGTGGCCAGAGGGAGGCCGGTGCCAGCAGTCGGGGGAAGGAAGGCCTACTCTTGCACAAATTTTGTGCATTGGGCCTCCAGTTCATAGATACAGTTAGAAATAAGAAGATAAAATGGTGATAGAAGGAGACTTGACTTGGGGTGTTGAACACACTATACAGTAGTGGTAATGTGTCATGAAATTGTGCACCTGAAACCTGTATGATTTTGTTAAGCAGTGTCACCCCAGTAAATTCAATAAAAAGGAAAAAGATGTTCCATCCTGAGCTCTATGGAGCCTAAAGATGACTATGATGATGTTGAAATCACTACAAATATTAAAAACCATAATCTTAAAACAACTCCTGGTCAGCCACTATGGATTCCACTCTTTTCAGCAAAAGCCTGAGATTTTTCTGTTGGCCCACTTCTTTCTCTTGTCTCCATTGGTGCAATTTGTGTAGATCCTCACCCAACTCAGGGGTAGAGCACATGACCCAGGCTGACCAATGGAAGATTCCCATTCCCTTGGCCACAGTGACTGATTGGTTGATTCCTTGAGTACCAGGGCAGGTGTCCTTTTTCACGGGACTTGAAGCTAACAAGCTAGACACTCTCAACGGAGAACCTGTCACAGAAGTCACTGAGCTGAGATAAGAAGAGAGTTCAGCCCTAGCTTGTTTGGCTCAGTGGATAGAGCGTTGGCCTGTGGACTGAAGGGTTCCCAGTTAGATTCCGGTCAAGGGCCCATGCCCGGGTTGTGGGCTCGATCCCCAGTAGGGGCCATGCAGGAGGCAGCCGATCAATGATTCTCTGCCATCATTGATGTTTCTCTCTTTCCCACTCCCTTCCTCTCTGAAATCAATAAAAATATATTTAAAAAAGAAGGAAAGAAGGGAAGGAAGGAAGGAAGGAAGGAAGGAAGGAAGGAAGGAAGAAAGAAAGAAAGAAAGAAAGAAAGAAAGAAAGAAAGAAAGAAAGAAAGAAAGAAAGAAAGAAAGAAAGAAAGAAAGTTCAGATCCTCATGGCATTGTCTGAGCTCCTGTCTGCTGCCATGCTTATGTGGGCATTACTTCTGGGCTTTTCAGTTACACAAACCGACATTCTTTAAAAGCTTTCACACTGCCCCTCCAGACCCATCCCTACCATCACTGCCTAACGTTGGTCTTGTCGTCTTTCATGTGGCTCAGTGCAAAAGCCTCTTGATTGTTCTCCTCCAATCCATCTCCCACTTGCTGTCAGAGTGAACTTTCCAAAATACAAATCTGATTCGATCCCGGCCCTGCTTAGAATTCCTTGTTCCGACAAGAATAAAACCCATACTCCCTAGCACACCCTGCAAGGCCCTGGTTACCCTAGTCCCCACCGGGCTCATTTCAGCACCTCCTCTCCTCCCACCACCAACTGACCAGCTCCCTGAAACATCAAAATGATTAAGGCTTTGTCTGTCCTCTTCCTTGTGCTGGGAACCCGTTCCCCTCCTTCTCTACCCACTAAGCTGTGACCCGCCCCTGAGCACCCACTGGAGCACCGCTTTCTCCGAGAGCTCTTTCCCTTGGGGCAGGTGCATCCTCCTCGGCATTTCTCTTGCACTTATCACAATGCATAGTTACCCACCTTGTGGTTACACATCTCCCCTTCCCATTGGATACTGGGCTCCTGAGGACTAGGATTCTGTCTTAGGGTGACTCAACATTCAGGTTTTCCCAGGACAGTTTTGGCTTTTGTTTGATATCTCAGTGTAATTATTTTTTTTATTTTTTTTTAATTATTTTTTAAATATATATTTTATTGATTTTTCACAGAGAGGAAGGGAGAGGGATAGAGAGTCAGAAACATCGATGAGAGAGAAACATCGATCAGCTGCCTCCTGCACAGTCCCTACTGGGGTGTGTGCCCGCAACCAAGGCACATGCCCTTGGCCGGAATCGAACCCGGGACCCTTGAGTCCGCAGGCCGACGCTCTATCCACTGAGCCAAACCGGCCAGGGCCTCAGTGTAATTATTAAGAGCACCCCCTTTTACTCTCAAAAGTGTCCTGGTTTGGATGATAAATGACCTGTTCACTGTACTTCTTCATGATCAGGTCAGTGTCTACACAGAGTGAGAGTTAAAAATATTTTTTTTTTCAGCCCTGGCTGGTTTGGCTCAGTGGATAGAGTGCTGGCCTGCGGACTGAAGGGTCCCGGGTTCGATTCTGGTCAAGGGCACAACCTTGGTTGCAAGCTTGGGTCCCCGATTCCCGGCCCTGGTTGATCCCTGGCCCTGGTCAGGGAGCCTGTGTGGGAGGCAACCAATCGATGTGACACATCAATGTTTCTTTCTCTCTGTCTCTCCTCCTCCCTTCCACTCTCTCTAAAAATCAATGGAAAAGTATCTTCAGGTGAGGATAGGCAAAAAACAAACAAACAAACAAAAAAACATATATATGGCAGGGTTTTGTTGTTGTTGTTGTTTTCAAATAAACGCATGAATAAGTGATCCTCCCTAGGTCTCATTTTCTTCTATCAAATAAATAGCTGAAGTGGATGTTTCTAAGTTCTTTATTGCTTGAAGTGGTGCAAAGAAAGCCAGTGCTCTAAAAGGCTAAGACCAGCAATTCTGGTTTATCTTCCCATTGAAAGGACCCTCCATATGGAATTCCACGCTTAAACATATTGAAGCCCGATTATCAACTCTAGAGGCCATGACCGGCTGGGAGCCTGGTTACTGACACACATAACTTCTCTACTGAAGATTCCGTTCCCTCAGCCCCACCAGGGGCTGGACCATCTCCCAACAACAGATACAAAATAAGTTCCCTTTGTTCTTGTGATGCGTGCGGAATCAATAGTATTATTACTGCTCAGATAGGGCCCCTCATTTGTGGGGTGCTTCCCTTTCCAACTTACCCCATCCATTTCCCTGAGTGGGCGCAGCATGCTCCGCCGTGGCCAGGAGGCATGAAAATTCGCCTAGATTTACACTTGGTTGCCGGAAGCCCTCCCCCATAAATAACAGATAATTGTTATTTATGTGACTGTGGTCACCTTTCATTTTACTAACAGATGCAAAAGCTTTGGAAGAAACAGCCAATTAATACTGTTGCATCTTGACTCTTCAACTGTAAAACTCAGCTTTTTATATTTACCCACATCTTATTGCCAGCATTTAGTTCAGTTAGAGCAGCTACCCTTGAATAGTCTACAAGCAATAAAAAACAACCCCCAATAACCTTGGTCACTTATAAAGTGACCTCTAAACTAACAGCCTCTGAATTTTTTTTTAACATTAAATGTCTTAGCATCTTTTTAAAAATTTTTTATTGATTTCAGAGAGGAAGGGAGAGATAGGAACATCATTGATGAGAGGGAATTATTGATTGG